>NW_024470786.1:1613211-1838211 GCF_017639515.1 Carcharodon carcharias | reverse complement strand
CCTGGGAGTGTTTGATGGGGACAGTGTAGAGGGAGATTTACTCTGTATCTAACCCCGTGCTGTACCTGTCCTGGGGGTGTTTGATGGGGACGGTGTTGAGAGAGATTTACTCTGCATCTAACTCCGTGCTGTACCTGTCCTGGGAATGTTTGATGGGGACGGTGTAGAGGGAGATTTACTCTGTATCTAGTAGCAGACAGTTGGTTAGTCGATGAACTCATGCAATACACATGAGATTTGTATGTAAACACGCAAAGTCACACCTGGTGTTAGCCCATGGTGCGCTCAATGGTTGGATGTAGGGTTCGAACGGCCAGGCCGCTAGGCGGGACCTTCCTTCATCCTTGTGTCTTCCTGACTTCCACGCTGACTCTCTCTCCCCCCCACCTGACGCACGTGTAAAGCCCCTCCTGCCCTCCCGTCCAGCCCCCAACAGCCCCCTCACCATCCTGCGCAGGTTCGAAATGGCCGGCGCCCCCAAGAGGCCAGGAAGCTGAAGGCGCTGTTCGACCACGAGAGGGCTGAACATGGTGGCTGCCGAAATCCGGGCGGAGCTGAGCCGCTTCCGGGAGCGCCGCAATTCACGTGGCGGTGACAGTCGGCGTGGGGTGGGGTGAGGGGGTGGGTGTTTGGCACCGGGGAGTCCTCCCCCCACGCTGGCAAAACCGAGACCAGGACCTGCCCGGAGGGGCTGGGGAAGGCGGGGATTGGCACCACCAACGCCCCCTCCCCTCTCCCGAGGGCCTTCCCGGTTTCCAGCTGGAGCCTGGACGGGTTTGACTTCAGGCGCCTGCAGGAGGCGCTGGAGGGTGACTTCCCTGATCTGAGGAGACGGGCCTTGCTCCTTGTCCCTCCCTGTCGTGCAACATCCCCCACCCGCCCCCCCCCCACCCACCCGCCCTCCTCCCCACACCGCTGGCCAGGGAGCTGGCCCACTTCTGCGCTGGCCGTTGGCCCGGGCGAGGCCTCCCTCAGCCGACTAGCACGGCGGGCGGGACGGATGCCGGCGGGGCTCGGCTCGGCCGTGAAGTCCACGTTCGGGGGGCGGGGGGTCTGAGATGCGGCCATCGTGAGGATGCTGAAGGTGATGGCAGGGCAGTGGCTGAATTCACTGCCCAGCGGGCAGCAGAGGCTGGACACTCCTTCACAGCCTCCCAGCTGATGCGGAAGAGGGGCCATCACCAGGGACTGCTGCACCAGGCCCTCCCTGTGGGCTGGGGGCATTCGGGAGGGCTCTACCTCCCAGCTCCTCTTTGTGCTGAATACTCACACACACTCACACACTCTCTCACACATTGACAAATACTCACACACTCACACACTCACACACGCTCATACACTCTCACACACACACTCTCACATACTCACTCTCACTCACACACACTCGCACTCTCTCACACACACACTCTCACACACACACACTCTCACACACACACACACTCACAAACACTCACACTCACAAACACTCACACACACTCTCACATTCACACACGCACTCTCTCACACACACACTCTCACACACACACACTCTCACACACACACACACACACAGACTCTCACACACACATACAGTTGGATATACACTTACACAAATACACTCACACATGCACACACACGCACACACACTCAGAGGATGGACACACTTACTAATGCACACACTCACTCTCATATGGACTCAAGTCACACACTCGCCCTCAACAACACACAAATGTACACTCACACACTTACACTTATGCACTCACACACAATCACACAAACACACACTCACACTCAGAGGATGGACACACTAACGCACACACTCACTCTCACATAGACTCAGAACACACACTCACATACACACACACCACACATCCACGCTCTCATACACACACTCATTCTCTCACACTTACACACACATTTATACACATCCACATGCACTCACAAACTCACACACACACACACACACACTTACACTCATACACATACACACTCACACTCACATACACACACACACATGCATGAAGTGAAATCTTGCACCTAGCTAGCAGAGACCAAGCAATGTGTTTACATTACTAATAAAATTGGTAATATGAAAGGGGTTTTATTGTTAGAAGAGGCGGAGTTCAAAGATGCTGGTGATACAATGAGAATTGGCATTCAGTGAGATGTGCTGGGTATAACTGATAGCAGTTCCATGTGTGCAGAGCAGACAATGTAATATCAAAGCCTACCGCTAGGTCTGCACAGGAACCAAGGTGAAAGGAAACTCATTTTGAATTCATAAGGTGAAAATGCTTTGCCTGGTACCTGGTTAAGTCTATGGGTTGCTGTTGCTTTAATGGAGATTAGTTTGGGAATTTGGTTAAAGTTATGAGAGTAGTAATTTTTAGTCATGTGTATGTTGCTAATCCATTGTAAATTAATAAATGCCTCAAAGAGTTTGATATAAAAACCTCTTGAGAGCTGGTGGTCTGATTCCTGAATTCAGAGCTGCAACTCAAACATACCAAAAAATTATAGGTTATGACAGTTGTTTAAAGTTTCCCTCTGGGGTTTGTAAATAACTCAGCTCTTACCAAATGCTGTGTCATAACAACTGGGGGCTCTTGCCAGGTTAAAAATTGTAATTCCTTAATTGGCGAATGTTAAAGGTTACGAGTGCGAGAGGCACTTTGAATTCAGGAGTTGGTGGGGTATTTTAGAAGTGGCGAGACTGCAAGATGGCTTTGGCTGTGGCGAAGACTTGTCTTGGAGTAGAAGAGGTAACTCTGATTGGGCTGGAGAAAATAACCAAAAGTAAGTTAACAGAGTTGGCGGGTGAGTTAAAATTGGTGTTACCTGCGGGGATTAGGAAATCAGGTATAGTTAAAAGTGTAGCACAGCATCTACAGTTGGAAGTGAAGCCTGGCACTGGTGAGTCGCAGATGGAGGTAGCGAGACTTCAGTTAGAAATGAAGAAGCTTGAATCTGAACAAGCAAAGGACAGCAGAGAAATGGCTTTTAAAAGGGAATGAGATGTTGTGAAGGTAAAGAAGGAGGAAAGAGAAAGAGAGAGAGAGAGAAAGAGAATTCTAACTGAAAATGTTGGCAGCTAACAAAGAGACGCCTGTAGATGAGGAAAGACTTATCTCCCGGGTAGAACCCAGTGGGGAAATGTTTAAATTTGTACAAGCGCTTCCAAAATTTGAGGAAAAATATATTGAAGTGTTCTTTATTTCATTTGAGAAGCTAGCTAAATGGATGAAATGGCCACAGGAAAATTGGACATTATTATTACAGTCTAAGTTGGTGGACAGAGCACATGAGGTACATGCTTGACTATCAGAAGGGATGTTGATGAATTATGATGTGGTGAAAAAGGCTATTTTGAGTGTGTATGAGTTAGTTCCTGAAGCATCTGGGCAGCAAACAGCCCGGACAAACTTATATTGAGATTGAGGGAGTAAAACAAAATCATTTTGAGCGGTGGATACGGGTGTTAAAACTAGAGACAATGTATGCAGCTCTCAGGGAAGCAATTCTTTTGGAAGAATTTAAAAACTCAATCCCTTCTGTTGTGAGGACTCATGTGGAGGAACAGAGGGCTGATTCTGTGAGATAAGAAGCAGAGATAGCTGATGATTATGAGCTAGTGCACGGAGCTAAACCTTCTTTCCATCGCCCTTTCAAATTGGAAAAGTATAAAAAGTGGGAAGGTGAAAGGAAGGCAGGTAGTTCAGGGAACAGAAGGAGTAGCTGGAAGTTCCCAGGAAGTTTTCTTTCTCAGAATAAAAAGGAAGGTGTTGAAGGTAGAAGTGACATTCGGAAATTGAGGTGTTTTCATTATAATAAAGTGGGGCACGAAGTCAGTGTGTTGGGGGTTTCAGGAAAAAATCTGTGGAATTTGTTGGGGTAAAGAAAAGCTCTGGAAGTATGAGCGCTGTGGGTTCTGAGGTTCAGGGAAAGGAGAAACCAATGGTTTGGGCACAGGTGAAACAGGGGAAAATCAGTGATAGGTGAAGAAGCGGGAATGTGTTCACAGTTTACTCAAGAGAATTCTGAGGAACAGGTCGCAGAAATGTTTAAAGACTTTGTGTGCAAAGGGAAAGTCTTTCCATGTGTACAGGGTGGAGCAGGTAAAGATGTTAAAATTTTAAGAGACACAGGGGCTAGTCGATCCTTGAAGTTGTGGGATAGTGATATTTTTTGTTCAAGGGGAGCATTGCTAGAAGGTGGTAATAATAAGTGGGGTTCATGGAGACGCTAATTCTATTCCGCTATGCAAGGTAAATTTAAGGAACGAAAGGAAGCATGGTGAGGTTATAGTTGGAGGGGTGGAAAAATTGCCAATTGCAGGTGTTCAATTTATGATTCAAGTAAGGACATAACTGGATCGCGAATGTGGGTGATGCCTGCGGTAGTTGAGCAGCCCATAGAAGTGTTTTAAACAGAGGTGCTACAGGAGGAACACCCTGGATTGTTTCCCAACTGTGTTGTAATGAGATCAAAGGCTCATCGGGAAGAACAAGATAAACAATATTAGGAGGCAGCTCAAAGCCATGAGTAACGTGTCAAAATGCAATTCGATGGCATGTATTTGATAACATTGTTCAAGAGGAAGGAATATAGGACAATTCAGCTGAAGTGTTTGACTCCAGGAGGTTAGTGGAGTTACAGAAAAAATAACTTGCAATTAAAACAGTGGTACCAGGAAGCGCATACAGACACTGAAGCAAAATGTATTCCAGTGTGTTATTATCTTCAAGGAGATATTTGAATGAGAAAGTGGAGGTCAGATCATGTCCTCAGCAAATGAAAGCTGGAGGGAGGGGCATCAGATCGTTATCCCATCAGGGTATAGAAATGAGATTCTGAGGATTGCTCATGAAATTCCAATGGGGGCACATTTAGGATTTAAGAAAACACAGGAAAAGATACAGATGTTTTTTTTTTTGGGGGGGGCAGCATTGCTTAGGGATGCAGTCAAATACTGTAGAACCTGTCATGCATGCCAAATAACAGGAAAACCACAAGCAGTGATTAAGCCAGCACCTTTAATTCCAATACCAGCATTTGAAGAACCTTTTACTAGGGTTATGAATGATTGCGTAGGACCCCTTCCTAAGACTAAAAGTGGAAATCAGTATTTATTGACAATAATGGATGTGTCTACTAGGTTTCCTGATGCGATACCTTTAAGAAATATTACAGCTAAGAAGACTGTGGAGGAGTTAATTCAATTTTTTACAAGATATGGTTTACCTAAGGAAATACAATCAGATCAGGGGCCAAATTTCATGTCACCGCTGTTTTAGGAAGTCATGAACAGTTTGGGGATAAAAGAGTTTAAGTCAACAGCTTATCATTTGGAGTCAGAAGGAGCTTTGGAAAGACGGCAGCAAACTTTAAAACCTGTCAGGATTATGCGCAGGATTGGGATACAGGAATTCCATCTCTGTTAATTGCTATCAGAGAGGCTCCTAATGCACTGACTGGTTCTAGCCCCTTTGAACCAGTTTATGGTTATGAGGTAAGGGGACCGCTGAAATTGATTCATGAGAAATTGGTGGGTCAAATTTCAGAAACTACTCTCCTGGATTACGTTATCAAATTTCGGGGAAAGTTTGAACACAGCATGTGAGCTGGTGAGGGAACATTTAAAGACAGCACAGCAAGTGATGAAAGTTAAAGCAGATAAGAAGGTTAACATTAACGGTTTTGTTTCTGGAGAGAAAGTACTAGTTTTGTTACTGGTGCTAGGTGATTCATTAAATGCAAGATTCAGAGGGCCTTACAGGATTGAAAAGACACTGAGTGAAGTAAATTATTTAATAAATACTCCAGATGGAAGATAGAAGCAGAGGGTGTGTCATGTAAATATGCTTAAAAAGTACTTTGACAGGGAAGAGGAACAAAAAGAAGTGTTAGTGATGGTGGATGATGAGAAAGAGGTAGAAGTGCAGGACTCTGAAATTGATTTTCCTCTAATCAAATTGGATAATGAGGGGGTGCTTGAAATTTATTGGGTTACCTTCCAAGCAAGTGTCAAAGTGGTTTGGAAAAGCTATTGGACAAACATCTCTCTCACACGGAATGAGACTGGAGATGGGTCCATCTCTCCAGATCCATATAGAGAGTGTCTGAGATATGGACAAACATCTCTCTCACACGGAATGAGACTGGAGATGGGTCCATCTCTCCAGACCCAGTATAGAGAGTGTCTGAGATATGGACAAACATCTCTCTCACACGGAATGAGACTGGAGATGCTCCATCTCTCCAGACCCTAGTGTAAAGAGTGTCTGAGATCTGGACAAACATCTCTCGCACGGGAATGAGATGGAGATTGGTCCCTCTCTCCAGACCCAGGTATAGAAAGTGTCTGAGATAAGGGACAACATCTCTCTCCACACGGAATGAGACTGGAGATGGGTCCATCTCTCCAGACCTCAGTATAGAGGTGTCTGAGATATGGACAAACATCTCTCACACGGAATGAGACTGGAGATGCTCCATCTCTCCAGACCCAGTATAGAGAGTGTCTGAGATATGGACAAAACATCTCTCTCACACGGAATGAGACTGGAGATGGGTCCATCTCTCCAGTCCAGTATAGAGAGTGTCTGAGATATGGACAAACATCTCTCTCGCACGGAATGAGACTGGAGACGGGTCCATCTCTCCAGACCAGTATAGAGAGTGTCTGAGATATGGACAAAAACATCTCACTCACACGGAATGAGACTGGAGATGCTCCATCTCTCCAGACCCAGTATATAGAGTGTCTGAGATATGGACAAAATTCTCTCTCACACGGATGAGCTGGAGATGGGTCCATCTCTCCAGAACCAGTATAGAGAGTGTCTGAGATATGGACAAACATCTCTCTCACACGGAATGAGACTGGAGATGGCTCCATCTCTCCAGACCCAGTATATAGATTGTCTGAGATACTGGACAAACATCTCTCTCACCACGGAACTGAGACTGGAGATGGGTCCACATCTCTCAGATCCCATGGAGAGAGCCTCTGAGATATGACAAAACATCTCTCTCACACGGAATGAGACTGGAGCTGTCCATCTCTCCAGACCCAGTATATAGAGTGTCTGCGTATAGGACAAACATATCTCTCCCCCGGATGAGACAGGAGATGTCCACTCTCTCTCCAGACCCAGTATATAGAGTGGTCTGAGATATGGACTACATCTCTCACCACACGGAATGAGGACTGGAGATGCTCCATCTCACCAGACTCTATTATATAGAGTGACTGAGATATGGGGGACACACATCTCTCTCACGCGGAATGAGACTGGAGAAGGGCTCCATCTCTCCAGCACCCAGAGTATGGAGAGAGACTGAGATATGGACAAACCTCTCTCTGCCACACAGGAATGAGGACTGGAGATAGGTCCCTCTCTCCAGACCCAGGTTAGAGAGTGTCTCGAGATATGACAAACATATCTCTTCTCAAATGAGACTGGAGATGGGTCCATCTCCAGACCCAGTATATAGAGTGTCTGAGATATGGACAAACATCTCTCTCACACAGAATGAGACTGGAGATGCTCCATCTCTCCAGACCCAGTATAGAGAGTGTCTGAGATATGGACAAACATCTCTCTCACACGGAATGAGACTGGAGATGGGTCCATCTCTCCAGACCCAGTATAGAGAGTGTCTGAGATATGGACAAACATCTCTCACACGGAATGAGACTGGAGATGGGTCCATCTCTCCAGACCCAGTATAGAGAGTGTCTGAGATATGGACAAACATCTCTCTCACACAGGAATGAGACTGGAGATGGGTCCATCTCTCCAGACCCAGTATAGAGAGTGTCTGAGATATGGACAAACATCTCTCTCACACGGAATGAGACTGGAGATGGGTCCATCTCTCCAGACCCAGTATAGAGAGTGTCTGAGATATGGACAAACATCTCTCTCACACGGAATGAGACTGGAGATGGGTCCATCTCTCCAGACCCAGTATAGAGAGTGTCTGAGATATGGACAAACATCTCTCTCACACGGAATGAGACTGGAGATGGGTCCATCTCTCCAGACCCAGTATAGAGAGTGTCTGAGATATGGACAAACATCTCTCTCACACGGAATGAGACTGGAGATGGTCCATCTCTCCAGACCCAGTATAGAGAGTGTCTGAGATATGGACAAACATCTCTCTCACACGGAATGAGACTGGAGATGCTCCATCTCTCCAGACCCAGTATAGAGAGTGTCTGAGATATGGACAAACATCTCTCTCACACGGAATGAGACTGGAGATGGGTCCATCTCTCCAGACCCAGTATAGAGAGTGTCTGAGATATGGACAAACATCTCTCTCACACGGAATGAGACTGGAGATGGGTCCATCTCTCCAGACCCAGTATAGAGAGTGTCTGAGATATGGACAAACATCTCTCTCACACGGAATGAGACTGGAGATGGGTCCATCTCTCCAGACCCAGTATAGAGAGTGTCTGAGATATGGACAAACATCTCTCTCACACGGAATGAGACTGGAGATGGGTCCATCTCTCCAGACCCAGTATAGAGAGTGTCTGAGATATGGACAAACATCTCTCTCACACGGAATGAGACTGGAGATGGGTCCATCTCTCCAGACCCAGTATAGAGAGTGTCTGAGATATGGACAAACATCTCTCTCACACGGAATGAGACTGGAGATGGGTCCATCTCTCCAGACCCAGTATATAGAGTGTCTGAGATATGGACAAACATCTCTCTCACACGGAATGAGACTGGAGATGGGTCCATCTCTCCAGACCCAGTATAGAGAGTGTCTGAGATATGGACAAACATCTCTCTCACACGGAATGAGACTGGAGATGGGTCCATCTCTCCAGACCCAGTATAGAGAGTGTCTGAGATATGGACAAACATCTCTCTCACACGGAATGAGACTGGAGATGGGTCCATCTCTCCAGACCCAGTATATAGAGTGTCTGAGATATGGACAAACATCTCTCTCACACGGAATGAGACTGGAGATGGGTCCATCTCTCCAGACCCAGTATAGAGAGTGTCTGAGATATGGACAAACATCTCTCTCACACGGAATGAGACTGGAGATGGGTCCATCTCTCCAGACCCAGTATAGAGAGTGTCTGAGATATGGACAAACATCTCTCTCACACGGAATGAGACTGGAGATGGGTCCATCTCTCCAGACCCAGTATAGAGAGTGTCTGAGATATGGACAAACATCTCTCTCACACGGAATGAGACTGGAGATGGGTCCATCTCTCCAGACCCAGTATAGAGAGTGTCTGAGATATGGACAAACATCTCTCTCACACGGAATGAGACTGGAGATGGGTCCATCTCTCCAGACCCAGTATAGAGAGTGTCTGAGATATGGACAAACATCTCTCTCACACGGAATGAGACTGGAGATGGGTCCATCTCTCCAGACCCAGTATAGAGAGTGTCTGAGATATGGACAAACATCTCTCTCACACGGAATGAGACTGGAGATGGGTCCATCTCTCCAGACCCAGTATAGAGAGTGTCTGAGATATGGACAAACATCTCTCTCACACGGAATGAGACTGGAGATGGGTCCATCTCTCCAGACCCAGTATAGAGAGTGTCTGAGATATGGACAAACATCTCTCTCACACGGAATGAGACTGGAGATGGGTCCATCTCTCCAGACCCAGTATAGAGAGTGTCTGAGATATGGACAAACATCTCTCTCACACGGAATGAGACTGGAGATGGGTCCATCTCTCCAGACCCAGTATAGAGAGTGTCTGAGATATGGACAAACATCTCTCTCACACGGAATGAGACTGGAGATGGGTCCATCTCTCCAGACCCAGTATAGAGAGTGTCTGAGATATGGACAAACATCTCTCTCACACGGAATGAGACTGGAGATGGGTCCATCTCTCCAGACCCAGTATAGAGAGTGTCTGAGATATGGACAAACATCTCTCTCACACGGAATGAGACTGGAGATGGGTCCATCTCTCCAGACCCAGTATAGAGAGTGTCTGAGATATGGACAAACATCTCTCTCACACGGAATGAGACTGGAGATGCTCCATCTCTCCAGACCCAGTATAGAGAGTGTCTGAGATATGGACAAACATCTCTCTCACACGGAATGAGACTGGAGATGGGTCCATCTCTCCAGACCCAGTATAGAGAGTGTCTGAGATATGGACAAACATCTCTCTCACACGGAATGAGACTGGAGATGCTCCATCTCTCCAGACCCAGTATAGAGAGTGTCTGAGATATGGACAAACATCTCTCTCACACGGAATGAGACTGGAGATGGGTCCATCTCTCCAGACCCAGTATAGAGAGTGTCTGAGATATGGACAAACATCTCTCTCACACGGAATGAGACTGGAGATGGGTCCATCTCTCCAGACCCAGTATAGAGAGTGTCTGAGATATGGACAAACATCTCTCTCACACGGAATGAGACTGGAGATGCTCCATCTCTCCAGACCTAGTATAGAGTGTTTCGTGATATGGACAAACTTCTCTCTCACACGGAATGAGTCTGGAGATGGTCCATCACTCCAGACCCAGTATAAGAGTGTCTGAGATATGGACAAACATCTCACTCACACAGAAGAGAACTGGAGATGGCTCCATCTCAAGACCAAGTTTATAGAGTGTCTGAGATATGGACAAACATCTTCTCACACGGAATGAGACTGGAGATGTGGTCCATCTCTCCAGACCCAGTATAGAGAGTGTCTGAGATATGGACAAACATCTCTCTCACACGGAATGAGACTGGAGATGGGTCCATCTCTCCAGACCCAGTATAGAGAGTGTCTGAGATATGGACAAACATCTCTCTCACACGGAATGAGACTGGAGATGGGTCCATCTCTCCAGACCCAGTATAGAGAGTGTCTGAGATATGGACAAACATCTCTCTCACACGGAATGAGACTGGAGATGGGTCCATCTCTCCAGACCCAGTATAGAGAGTGTCTGAGATATGGACAAACATCTCTCTCACACGGAATGAGACTGGAGATGGGTCCATCTCTCCAGACCCAGTATAGAGAGTGTCTGAGATATGGACAAACATCTCTCTCACACGGAATGAGACTGGAGATGGGTCCATCTCTCCAGACCCAGTATAGAGAGTGTCTGAGATATGGACAAACATCTCTCTCACACGGAATGAGACTGGAGATGGGTCCATCTCTCCAGACCCAGTATAGAGAGTGTCTGAGATATGGACAAACATCTCTCTCACACGGAATGAGACTGGAGATGGGTCCATCTCTCCAGACCCAGTATAGAGAGTGTCTGAGATATGGACAAACATCTCTCTCACACGGAATGAGACTGGAGATGGGTCCATCTCTCCAGACCCAGTATAGAGAGTGTCTGAGATATGGACAAACATCTCTCTCACACGGAATGAGACTGGAGATGGGTCCATCTCTCCAGACCCAGTATAGAGAGTGTCTGAGATATGGACAAACATCTCTCTCACACGGAATGAGACTGGAGATGGGTCCATCTCTCCAGACCCAGTATAGAGAGTGTCTGAGATATGGACAAACATCTCTCTCACACGGAATGAGACTGGAGATGGGTCCATCTCTCCAGACCCAGTATAGAGAGTGTCTGAGATATGGACAAACATCTCTCTCACACGGAATGAGACTGGAGATGGGTCCATCTCTCCAGACCCAGTATAGAGAGTGTCTGAGATATGGACAAACATCTCTCTCACACGGAATGAGACTGGAGATGGGTCCATCTCTCCAGACCCAGTATAGAGAGTGTCTGAGATATGGACAAACATCTCTCTCACACGGAATGAGACTGGAGATGGGTCCATCTCTCCAGACCCAGTATAGAGAGTGTCTGAGATATGGACAAACATCTCTCTCACACGGAATGAGACTGGAGATGGGTCCATCTCTCCAGACCCAGTATAGAGAGTGTCTGAGATATGGACAAACATCTCTCTCACACGGAATGAGACTGGAGATGGGTCCATCTCTCCAGACCCAGTATAGAGAGTGTCTGAGATATGGACAAACATCTCTCTCACACAGAATGAGACTGGAGATGGTCCATCTCTCCAGACCCAGTATAGAGAGTGTCTGAGATATGGACAAACATCTCTCTCACACGGAATGAGACTGGAGATGGGTCCATCTCTCCAGACCCAGTATAGAGAGTGTCTGAGATATGGACAAACATCTCTCTCACACGGAATGAGACTGGAGATGCTCCATCTCTCCAGACCCAGTATAGAGAGTGTCTGAGATATGGACAAACATCTCTCTCACACGGAATGAGACTGGAGATGCTCCATCTCTCCAGACCCAGTATAGAGAGTGTCTGAGATATGGACAAACATCTCTCTCACACGGAATGAGACTGGAGATGGGTCCATCTCTCCAGACCCAGTATATAGAGTGTCTGAGATATGGACAAACATCTCTCTCACACGGAATGAGACTGGAGATGGGTCCATCTCTCCAGACCCAGTATAGAGAGTGTCTGAGATATGGACAAACATCTCTCTCACACGGAATGAGACTGGAGATGGGTCCATCTCTCCAGACCCAGTATATAGAGTGTCTGAGATACAGACAAACATCTCTCTCACACAGAACGAGACTGGAGATGGGTCCATCTCTCCAGACCCAGTATAGAGAGTGTTTGAGATATGGACAAACATCTCTCTCACACGGAATGAGACTGGAGATGGGTCCATCTCTCCAGACCCAGTATAGAGAGTGTCTGAGATATGGACAAACATCTCTCTCACACGGAATGAGACTGGAGATGGGTCCATCTCTCCAGACCCAGTATAGAGTGTGTCTGAGATATGGACAAACATCTCACTCACACGGAATGAGACTGGAGATGGGTCCATCTCTCCAGACCCAGTATAGAGAGTGTCTGAGATATGGACAAACATCTCTCTCACACGGAATGAGACTGGAGATGGGTCCATCTCTCCAGACCCAGTATAGAGAGTGTCTGAGATATGGACAAACATCTCTCTCACACGGAATGAGACTGGAGATGGGTCCATCTCTCCAGACCCAGTATAGAGAGTGTCTGAGATATGGACAAACATCTCTCTCACACGGAATGAGACTGGAGATGGGTCCATCTCTCCAGACCCAGTATAGAGAGTGTCTGAGATATGGACAAACATCTCTCTCACACGGAATGAGACTGGAGATGGGTCCATCTCTCCAGACCCAGTATAGAGAGTGTCTGAGATATGGACAAACATCTCTCTCACACGGAATGAGACTGGAGATGGGTCCATCTCTCCAGACCCAGTATAGAGAGTGTCTGAGATATGGACAAACATCTCTCTCACACGGAATGAGACTGGAGATGGGTCCATCTCTCCAGACCCAGTATAGAGAGTGTCTGAGATATGGACAAACATCTCTCTCACACGGAATGAGACTGGAGATGGGTCCATCTCTCCAGACCCAGTATAGAGAGTGTCTGAGATATGGACAAACATCTCTCTCACACGGAATGAGACTGGAGATGGGTCCATCTCTCCAGACCCAGTATATAGAGTGTCTGAGATATGGACAAACATCTCTCTCACACGGAATGAGACTGGAGATGGGTCCATCTCTCCAGACCCAGTATAGAGAGTGTCTGAGATATGGACAAACATCTCTCTCACACGGAATGAGACTGGAGATGGGTCCATCTCTCCAGACCCAGTATAGAGAGTGTCTGAGATATGGACAAACATCTCTCTCACACGGAATGAGACTGGAGATGGGTCCATCTCTCCAGACCCAGTATAGAGAGTGTCTGAGATATGGACAAACATCTCTCTCACACGGAATGAGACTGGAGATGGGTCCATCTCTCCAGACCCAGTATAGAGAGTGTCTGAGATATGGACAAACATCTCTCTCACACGGAATGAGACTGGAGATGGGTCCATCTCTCCAGACCCTGTATATAGAGGTCTGAGATATGGACAAACATCTCTCTCACACGGGAATAGACTGGAGATGGGCCTCCCATCTCTCCAGATCAATATAAGAGAGTGTCTGAGATATGGACAAACATCTCTCTCAACAGGCAATGAGGACTGGAGGTATGCTCATCTCTCCAGACCCATAGTGTAGAGAGTTATCTGAGATACGACAAACACTCTCTCTTCACACGAATGACACTGGAGATGGGCTCCCATCTATCCAGGACCCAGATAATAGAGAGTGTCTGAGATATGGACAAACATCTCTCTCACACGGAATGAGACTGGAGATGGGTCCATCTCTCCAGACCCAGTATAGAGAGTGTCTGAGATATGGACAAACATCTCTCTCACACGGAATGAGACTGGAGATGGGTCCATCTCTCCAGACCCAGTATAGAGAGTGTCTGAGATATGGACAAACATCTCTCTCACATGGAATGAGACTGGAGATGGGTCCATCTCTCCAGACCCAGTATAGAGTGTGTCTCAGATATGGACAAACATCTCTCTCACACAGAATGAGGCTGGAGATGCTCCATCTCTCCAGACCCAGTATAGAGAGTGTCTGAGATATGGACAAACATCTCTCGCATGCGGAATGAGACTGGAGATGGGTCCCTCTCTCCAGACCCGGTATAGAGAGTGTCTGAGATATGGACAAACATCTCTCTCACATGGAATGAGACTGGAGATGCTCCATCTCTCCAGACCCAGTATAGAGAGTGTCTGAGATATGGACAAACATCTCTCTCACACGGAATGAGACTGGAGATGGGTCCATCTCTCCAGACCCAGTATAGAGAGTGTCTGAGATATGGACAAACATCTCTCTCACACGGAATGAGACTGGAGATGGGTCCATCTCTCCAGACCCAGTATAGAGAGTGTCTGAGATATGGACAAACATCTCTCTCACACGGAATGAGACTGGAGATGGGTCCATCTCTCCAGACCCAGTATAGAGAGTGTCTGAGATATGGACAAACATCTCTCTCACACGGAATGAGACTGGAGATGGGTCCATCTCTCCAGACCCAGTATAGAGAGTGTCTGAGATATGGACAAACATCTCTCTCACACGGAATGAGACTGGAGATGGGTCCATCTCTCCAGACCCAGTATAGAGAGTGTCTGAGATATGGACAAACATCTCTCTCACACGGAATGAGACTGGAGATGGGTCCATCTCTCCAGACCCAGTATAGAGAGTGTCTGAGATATGGACAAACATCTCTCTCACACGGAATGAGACTGGAGATGGGTCCATCTCTCCAGACCCAGTATAGAGAGTGTCTGAGATATGGACAAACATCTCTCTCACACGGAATGAGACTGGAGATGGGTCCATCTCTCCAGACCCAGTATAGAGAGTGTCTGAGATATGGACAAACATCTCTCTCACACGGAATGAGACTGGAGATGGGTCCATCTCTCCAGACCCAGTATAGAGAGTGTCTGAGATATGGACAAACATCTCTCTCACACGGAATGAGACTGGAGATGGGTCCATCTCTCCAGACCCAGTATAGAGAGTGTCTGAGATATGGACAAACATCTCTCTCACACGGAATGAGACTGGAGATGGGTCCATCTCTCCAGACCCAGTATAGAGAGTGTCTGAGATATGGACAAACATCTCTCTCACACGGAATGAGACTGGAGATGGGTCCATCTCTCCAGACCCAGTATAGAGAGTGTCTGAGATATGGACAAACATCTCTCTCACACGGAATGAGACTGGAGATGGGTCCATCTCTCCAGACCCAGTATAGAGAGTGTCTGAGATATGGACAAACATCTCTCTCACACGGAATGAGACTGGAGATGGGTCCATCTCTCCAGACCCAGTATAGAGAGTGTCTGAGATATGGACAAACATCTCTCTCACACGGAATGAGACTGGAGATGGGTCCATCTCTCCAGACCCAGTATAGAGAGTGTCTGAGATATGGACAAACATCTCTCTCACACGGAATGAGACTGGAGATGGGTCCATCTCTCCAGACCCAGTATAGAGAGTGTCTGAGATATGGACAAACATCTCTCTCACACGGAATGAGACTGGAGATGGGTCCATCTCTCCAGACCCAGTATAGAGAGTGTCTGAGATATGGACAAACATCTCTCTCACACGGAATGAGACTGGAGATGGGTCCATCTCTCCAGACCCAGTATAGAGAGTGTCTGAGATATGGACAAACATCTCTCTCACACGGAATGAGACTGGAGATGGGTCCATCTCTCCAGACCCAGTATAGAGAGTGTCTGAGATATGGACAAACATCTCTCTCACACGGAATGAGACTGGAGATGGGTCCATCTCTCCAGACCCAGTATAGAGAGTGTCTGAGATATGGACAAACATCTCTCTCACACGGAATGAGACTGGAGATGGGTCCATCTCTCCAGACCCAGTATAGAGAGTGTCTGAGATATGGACAAACATCTCTCTCACACGGAATGAGACTGGAGATGGGTCCATCTCTCCAGACCCAGTATAGAGAGTGTCTGAGATATGGACAAACATCTCTCTCACACGGAATGAGACTGGAGATGGGTCCATCTCTCCAGACCCAGTATAGAGAGTGTCTGAGATATGGACAAACATCTCTCTCACACGGAATGAGACTGGAGATGGGTCCATCTCTCCAGACCCAGTATATAGAGTGTCTGAGATATGGACAAACATCTCTCTCACACGGAATGAGACTGGAGATGGGTCCATCTCTCCAGACCCAGTATAGAGAGTGTCTGAGATATGGACAAACATCTCTCTCACACGGAATGAGACTGGAGATGGGTCCATCTCTCCAGACCCAGTATAGAGAGTGTCTGAGATATGGACAAACATCTCTCTCACACGGAATGAGACTGGAGATGGGTCCATCTCTCCAGACCCAGTATAGAGAGTGTCTGAGATATGGACAAACATCTCTCTCACACGGAATGAGACTGGAGATGGGTCCATCTCTCCAGACCCAGTATAGAGAGTGTCTGAGATATGGACAAACATCTCTCTCACACGGAATGAGACTGGAGATGGGTCCATCTCTCCAGACCCAGTATAGAGAGTGTCTGAGATATGGACAAACATCTCTCTCACACGGAATGAGACTGGAGATGGGTCCATCTCTCCAGACCCAGTATAGAGAGTGTCTGAGATATGGACAAACATCTCTCTCACACGGAATGAGACTGGAGATGGGTCCATCTCTCCAGACCCAGTATAGAGAGTGTCTGAGATATGGACAAACATCTCTCTCACACGGAATGAGACTGGAGATGGGTCCATCTCTCCAGACCCAGTATAGAGAGTGTCTGAGATATGGACAAACATCTCTCTCACACGGAATGAGACTGGAGATGGGTCCATCTCTCCAGACCCAGTATAGAGAGTGTCTGAGATATGGACAAACATCTCTCTCACACGGAATGAGACTGGAGATGGGTCCATCTCTCCAGACCCAGTATAGAGAGTGTCTGAGATATGGACAAACATCTCTCTCACACGGAATGAGACTGGAGATGGGTCCATCTCTCCAGACCCAGTATAGAGAGTGTCTGAGATATGGACAAACATCTCTCTCACACGGAATGAGACTGGAGATGGGTCCATCTCTCCAGACCCAGTATAGAGAGTGTCTGAGATATGGACAAACATCTCTCTCACACGGAATGAGACTGGAGATGGGTCCATCTCTCCAGACCCAGTATAGAGAGTGTCTGAGATATGGACAAACATCTCTCTCACACGGAATGAGACTGGAGATGGGTCCATCTCTCCAGACCCAGTATAGAGAGTGTCTGAGATATGGACAAACATCTCTCTCACACGGAATGAGACTGGAGATGGGTCCATCTCTCCAGACCCAGTATAGAGAGTGTCTGAGATATGGACAAACATCTCTCTCACACGGAATGAGACTGGAGATGGGTCCATCTCTCCAGACCCAGTATAGAGAGTGTCTGAGATATGGACAAACATCTCTCTCACACGGAATGAGACTGGAGATGGGTCCATCTCTCCAGACCCAGTATAGAGAGTGTCTGAGATATGGACAAACATCTCTCTCACACGGAATGAGACTGGAGATGGGTCCATCTCTCCAGACCCAGTATAGAGAGTGTCTGAGATATGGACAAACATCTCTCTCACACGGAATGAGACTGGAGATGGGTCCATCTCTCCAGACCCAGTATATAGAGTGTCTGAGATATGGACAAACATCTCTCTCACACGGAATGAGACTGGAGATGGGTCCATCTCTCCAGACCCAGTATAGAGAGTGTCTGAGATATGGACAAACATCTCTCTCACACGGAATGAGACTGGAGATGGGTCCATCTCTCCAGACCCAGTATAGAGAGTGTCTGAGATATGGACAAACATCTCTCTCACACGGAATGAGACTGGAGATGGGTCCATCTCTCCAGACCCAGTATAGAGAGTGTCTGAGATATGGACAAACATCTCTCTCACACGGAATGAGACTGGAGATGGGTCCATCTCTCCAGACCCAGTATAGAGAGTGTCTGAGATATGGACAAACATCTCTCTCACACGGAATGAGACTGGAGATGGGTCCATCTCTCCAGACCCAGTATAGAGAGTGTCTGAGATATGGACAAACATCTCTCTCACACGGAATGAGACTGGAGATGGGTCCATCTCTCCAGACCCAGTATAGAGAGTGTCTGAGATATGGACAAACATCTCTCTCACACGGAATGAGACTGGAGATGGGTCCATCTCTCCAGACCCAGTATAGAGAGTGTCTGAGATATGGACAAACATCTCTCTCACACGGAATGAGACTGGAGATGGGTCCATCTCTCCAGACCCAGTATAGAGAGTGTCTGAGATATGGACAAACATCTCTCTCACACGGAATGAGACTGGAGATGGGTCCATCTCTCCAGACCCAGTATAGAGAGTGTCTGAGATATGGACAAACATCTCTCTCACACGGAATGAGACTGGAGATGGGTCCATCTCTCCAGACCCAGTATAGAGAGTGTCTGAGATATGGACAAACATCTCTCTCACACGGAATGAGACTGGAGATGGGTCCATCTCTCCAGACCCAGTATAGAGAGTGTCTGAGATATGGACAAACATCTCTCTCACACGGAATGAGACTGGAGATGGGTCCATCTCTCCAGACCCAGTATAGAGAGTGTCTGAGATATGGACAAACATCTCTCTCACACGGAATGAGACTGGAGATGGGTCCATCTCTCCAGACCCAGTATAGAGAGTGTCTGAGATATGGACAAACATCTCTCTCACACGGAATGAGACTGGAGATGGGTCCATCTCTCCAGACCCAGTATAGAGAGTGTCTGAGATATGGACAAACATCTCTCTCACACGGAATGAGACTGGAGATGGGTCCATCTCTCCAGACCCAGTATAGAGAGTGTCTGAGATATGGACAAACATCTCTCTCACACGGAATGAGACTGGAGATGGGTCCATCTCTCCAGACCCAGTATAGAGAGTGTCTGAGATATGGACAAACATCTCTCTCACACGGAATGAGACTGGAGATGGGTCCATCTCTCCAGACCCAGTATAGAGAGTGTCTGAGATATGGACAAACATCTCTCTCACACGGAATGAGACTGGAGATGGGTCCATCTCTCCAGACCCAGTATAGAGAGTGTCTGAGATATGGACAAACATCTCTCTCACACGGAATGAGACTGGAGATGGGTCCATCTCTCCAGACCCAGTATAGAGAGTGTCTGAGATATGGACAAACATCTCTCTCACACGGAATGAGACTGGAGATGGGTCCATCTCTCCAGACCCAGTATAGAGAGTGTCTGAGATATGGACAAACATCTCTCTCACACGGAATGAGACTGGAGATGGGTCCATCTCTCCAGACCCAGTATAGAGAGTGTCTGAGATATGGACAAACATCTCTCTCACACGGAATGAGACTGGAGATGGGTCCATCTCTCCAGACCCAGTATAGAGAGTGTCTGAGATATGGACAAACATCTCTCTCACACGGAATGAGACTGGAGATGGGTCCATCTCTCCAGACCCAGTATAGAGAGTGTCTGAGATATGGACAAACATCTCTCTCACACGGAATGAGACTGGAGATGGGTCCATCTCTCCAGACCCAGTATAGAGAGTGTCTGAGATATGGACAAACATCTCTCTCACACGGAATGAGACTGGAGATGGGTCCATCTCTCCAGACCCAGTATAGAGAGTGTCTGAGATATGGACAAACATCTCTCTCACACGGAATGAGACTGGAGATGGGTCCATCTCTCCAGACCCAGTATAGAGAGTGTCTGAGATATGGACAAACATCTCTCTCACACGGAATGAGACTGGAGATGGGTCCATCTCTCCAGACCCAGTATAGAGAGTGTCTGAGATATGGACAAACATCTCTCTCACACGGAATGAGACTGGAGATGGGTCCATCTCTCCAGACCCAGTATAGAGAGTGTCTGAGATATGGACAAACATCTCTCTCACACGGAATGAGACTGGAGATGGGTCCATCTCTCCAGACCCAGTATAGAGAGTGTCTGAGATATGGACAAACATCTCTCTCACACGGAATGAGACTGGAGATGCTCCATCTCTCCAGACCCAGTATAGAGAGTGTCTGAGATATGGACAAACATCTCTCTCACACGGAATGAGACTGGAGATGGGTCCATCTCTCCAGACCCAGTATAGAGAGTGTCTGAGATATGGACAAACATCTCTCTCACACGGAATGAGACTGGAGATGGGTCCATCTCTCCAGACCCAGTATAGAGAGTGTCTGAGATATGGACAAACATCTCTCTCACACGGAATGAGACTGGAGATGGGTCCATCTCTCCAGACCCAGTATAGAGAGTGTCTGAGATATGGACAAACATCTCTCTCACACGGAATGAGACTGGAGATGGGTCCATCTCTCCAGACCCAGTATAGAGAGTGTCTGAGATATGGACAAACATCTCTCTCACACGGAATGAGACTGGAGATGGGTCCATCTCTCCAGACCCAGTATAGAGAGTGTCTGAGATATGGACAAACATCTCTCTCACACGGAATGAGACTGGAGATGGGTCCATCTCTCCAGACCCAGTATAGAGAGTGTCTGAGATATGGACAAACATCTCTCTCACACGGAATGAGACTGGAGATGGGTCCATCTCTCCAGACCCAGTATAGAGAGTGTCTGAGATATGGACAAACATCTCTCTCACACGGAATGAGACTGGAGATGGGTCCATCTCTCCAGACCCAGTATAGAGAGTGTCTGAGATATGGACAAACATCTCTCTCACACGGAATGAGACTGGAGATGGGTCCATCTCTCCAGACCCAGTATAGAGAGTGTCTGAGATATGGACAAACATCTCTCTCACACGGAATGAGACTGGAGATGGGTCCATCTCTCCAGACCCAGTATAGAGAGTGTCTGAGATATGGACAAACATCTCTCTCACACGGAATGAGACTGGAGATGGGTCCATCTCTCCAGACCCAGTATAGAGAGTGTCTGAGATATGGACAAACATCTCTCTCACACGGAATGAGACTGGAGATGGGTCCATCTCTCCAGACCCAGTATAGAGAGTGTCTGAGATATGGACAAACATCTCTCTCACACGGAATGAGACTGGAGATGGGTCCATCTCTCCAGACCCAGTATAGAGAGTGTCTGAGATATGGACAAACATCTCTCTCACACGGAATGAGACTGGAGATGGGTCCATCTCTCCAGACCCAGTATAGAGAGTGTCTGAGATATGGACAAACATCTCTCTCACACGGAATGAGACTGGAGATGGGTCCATCTCTCCAGACCCAGTATAGAGAGTGTCTGAGATATGGACAAACATCTCTCTCACACGGAATGAGACTGGAGATGGGTCCATCTCTCCAGACCCAGTATAGAGAGTGTCTGAGATATGGACAAACATCTCTCTCACACGGAATGAGACTGGAGATGGGTCCATCTCTCCAGACCCAGTATAGAGAGTGTCTGAGATATGGACAAACATCTCTCTCACACGGAATGAGACTGGAGATGGGTCCATCTCTCCAGACCCAGTATAGAGAGTGTCTGAGATATGGACAAACATCTCTCTCACACGGAATGAGACTGGAGATGGGTCCATCTCTCCAGACCCAGTATATAGAGTGTCTGAGATATGGACAAACATCTCTCTCACACGGAATGAGACTGGAGATGGGTCCATCTCTCCAGACCCAGTATAGAGAGTGTCTGAGATATGGACAAACATCTCTCTCACACGGAATGAGACTGGAGATGGGTCCATCTCTCCAGACCCAGTATAGAGAGTGTCTGAGATATGGACAAACATCTCTCTCACACGGAATGAGACTGGAGATGGGTCCATCTCTCCAGACCCAGTATAGAGAGTGTCTGAGATATGGACAAACATCTCTCTCACACGGAATGAGACTGGAGATGGGTCCATCTCTCCAGACCCAGTATAGAGAGTGTCTGAGATATGGACAAACATCTCTCTCACACGGAATGAGACTGGAGATGGGTCCATCTCTCCAGACCCAGTATAGAGAGTGTCTGAGATATGGACAAACATCTCTCTCACACGGAATGAGACTGGAGATGGGTCCATCTCTCCAGACCCAGTATAGAGAGTGTCTGAGATATGGACAAACATCTCTCTCACACGGAATGAGACTGGAGATGGGTCCATCTCTCCAGACCCAGTATAGAGAGTGTCTGAGATATGGACAAACATCTCTCTCACACGGAATGAGACTGGAGATGGGTCCATCTCTCCAGACCCAGTATAGAGAGTGTCTGAGATATGGACAAACATCTCTCTCACACGGAATGAGACTGGAGATGGGTCCATCTCTCCAGACCCAGTATAGAGAGTGTCTGAGATATGGACAAACATCTCTCTCACACGGAATGAGACTGGAGATGGGTCCATCTCTCCAGACCCAGTATAGAGAGTGTCTGAGATATGGACAAACATCTCTCTCACACGGAATGAGACTGGAGATGGGTCCATCTCTCCAGACCCAGTATAGAGAGTGTCTGAGATATGGACAAACATCTCTCTCACACGGAATGAGACTGGAGATGGGTCCATCTCTCCAGACCCAGTATAGAGAGTGTCTGAGATATGGACAAACATCTCTCTCACACGGAATGAGACTGGAGATGGGTCCATCTCTCCAGACCCAGTATAGAGAGTGTCTGAGATATGGACAAACATCTCTCTCACACGGAATGAGACTGGAGATGGGTCCATCTCTCCAGACCCAGTATAGAGAGTGTCTGAGATATGGACAAACATCTCTCTCACACGGAATGAGACTGGAGATGGGTCCATCTCTCCAGACCCAGTATAGAGAGTGTCTGAGATATGGACAAACATCTCTCTCACACGGAATGAGACTGGAGATGGGTCCATCTCTCCAGACCCAGTATAGAGAGTGTCTGAGATATGGACAAACATCTCTCTCACACGGAATGAGACTGGAGATGGGTCCATCTCTCCAGACCCAGTATAGAGAGTGTCTGAGATATGGACAAACATCTCTCTCACACGGAATGAGACTGGAGATGGGTCCATCTCTCCAGACCCAGTATAGAGAGTGTCTGAGATATGGACAAACATCTCTCTCACACGGAATGAGACTGGAGATGGGTCCATCTCTCCAGACCCAGTATAGAGAGTGTCTGAGATATGGACAAACATCTCTCTCACACGGAATGAGACTGGAGATGGGTCCATCTCTCCAGACCCAGTATAGAGAGTGTCTGAGATATGGACAAACATCTCTCTCACACGGAATGAGACTGGAGATGGGTCCATCTCTCCAGACCCAGTATAGAGAGTGTCTGAGATATGGACAAACATCTCTCTCACACGGAATGAGACTGGAGATGGGTCCATCTCTCCAGACCCAGTATAGAGAGTGTCTGAGATATGGACAAACATCTCTCTCACACGGAATGAGACTGGAGATGGGTCCATCTCTCCAGACCCAGTATAGAGAGTGTCTGAGATATGGACAAACATCTCTCTCACACGGAATGAGACTGGAGATGGGTCCATCTCTCCAGACCCAGTATAGAGAGTGTCTGAGATATGGACAAACATCTCTCTCACACGGAATGAGACTGGAGATGGGTCCATCTCTCCAGACCCAGTATAGAGAGTGTCTGAGATATGGACAAACATCTCTCTCACACGGAATGAGACTGGAGATGGGTCCATCTCTCCAGACCCAGTATAGAGAGTGTCTGAGATATGGACAAACATCTCTCTCACACGGAATGAGACTGGAGATGGGTCCATCTCTCCAGACCCAGTATAGAGAGTGTCTGAGATATGGACAAACATCTCTCTCACACGGAATGAGACTGGAGATGGGTCCATCTCTCCAGACCCAGTATAGAGAGTGTCTGAGATATGGACAAACATCTCTCTCACACGGAATGAGACTGGAGATGGGTCCATCTCTCCAGACCCAGTATAGAGAGTGTCTGAGATATGGACAAACATCTCTCTCACACGGAATGAGACTGGAGATGGGTCCATCTCTCCAGACCCAGTATAGAGAGTGTCTGAGATATGGACAAACATCTCTCTCACACGGAATGAGACTGGAGATGGGTCCATCTCTCCAGACCCAGTATAGAGAGTGTCTGAGATATGGACAAACATCTCTCTCACACGGAATGAGACTGGAGATGGGTCCATCTCTCCAGACCCAGTATAGAGAGTGTCTGAGATATGGACAAACATCTCTCTCACACGGAATGAGACTGGAGATGGGTCCATCTCTCCAGACCCAGTATAGAGAGTGTCTGAGATATGGACAAACATCTCTCTCACACGGAATGAGACTGGAGATGGGTCCATCTCTCCAGACCCAGTATAGAGAGTGTCTGAGATATGGACAAACATCTCTCTCACACGGAATGAGACTGGAGATGGGTCCATCTCTCCAGACCCAGTATAGAGAGTGTCTGAGATATGGACAAACATCTCTCTCACACGGAATGAGACTGGAGATGGGTCCATCTCTCCAGACCCAGTATAGAGAGTGTCTGAGATATGGACAAACATCTCTCTCACACGGAATGAGACTGGAGATGGGTCCATCTCTCCAGACCCAGTATAGAGAGTGTCTGAGATATGGACAAACATCTCTCTCACACGGAATGAGACTGGAGATGGGTCCATCTCTCCAGACCCAGTATAGAGAGTGTCTGAGATATGGACAAACATCTCTCTCACACGGAATGAGACTGGAGATGGGTCCATCTCTCCAGACCCAGTATAGAGAGTGTCTGAGATATGGACAAACATCTCTCTCACACGGAATGAGACTGGAGATGGGTCCATCTCTCCAGACCCAGTATAGAGAGTGTCTGAGATATGGACAAACATCTCTCTCACACGGAATGAGACTGGAGATGGGTCCATCTCTCCAGACCCAGTATAGAGAGTGTCTGAGATATGGACAAACATCTCTCTCACACGGAATGAGACTGGAGATGGGTCCATCTCTCCAGACCCAGTATAGAGAGTGTCTGAGATATGGACAAACATCTCTCTCACACGGAATGAGACTGGAGATGGGTCCATCTCTCCAGACCCAGTATAGAGAGTGTCTGAGATATGGACAAACATCTCTCTCACACGGAATGAGACTGGAGATGGGTCCATCTCTCCAGACCCAGTATAGAGAGTGTCTGAGATATGGACAAACATCTCTCTCACACGGAATGAGACTGGAGATGGGTCCATCTCTCCAGACCCAGTATAGAGAGTGTCTGAGATATGGACAAACATCTCTCTCACACGGAATGAGACTGGAGATGGGTCCATCTCTCCAGACCCAGTATAGAGAGTGTCTGAGATATGGACAAACATCTCTCTCACACGGAATGAGACTGGAGATGGGTCCATCTCTCCAGACCCAGTATAGAGAGTGTCTGAGATATGGACAAACATCTCTCTCACACGGAATGAGACTGGAGATGGGTCCATCTCTCCAGACCCAGTATAGAGAGTGTCTGAGATATGGACAAACATCTCTCTCACACGGAATGAGACTGGAGATGGGTCCATCTCTCCAGACCCAGTATAGAGAGTGTCTGAGATATGGACAAACATCTCTCTCACACGGAATGAGACTGGAGATGGGTCCATCTCTCCAGACCCAGTATAGAGAGTGTCTGAGATATGGACAAACATCTCTCTCACACGGAATGAGACTGGAGATGGGTCCATCTCTCCAGACCCAGTATAGAGAGTGTCTGAGATATGGACAAACATCTCTCTCACACGGAATGAGACTGGAGATGGGTCCATCTCTCCAGACCCAGTATAGAGAGTGTCTGAGATATGGACAAACATCTCTCTCACACGGAATGAGACTGGAGATGGGTCCATCTCTCCAGACCCAGTATAGAGAGTGTCTGAGATATGGACAAACATCTCTCTCACACGGAATGAGACTGGAGATGGGTCCATCTCTCCAGACCCAGTATAGAGAGTGTCTGAGATATGGACAAACATCTCTCTCACACGGAATGAGACTGGAGATAGGTCCATCTCTCCAGACCCGGCATAGAGAGTGTCTGAGATATGAACAAACATCTCTCTCACACGGAATGAGACTGGAGATGGGTTCATCTCTCCAGACGCAGTATAGAGAGTGTCTGAGATATGGACAAACATCTCTCTCGCACGGAATGAGACTGGAGATGCTCCATCGCTCCAGACCCAGTATAGAGAGTGTCTGAGATATGGACAAAAATCTCTCGCACGCGGAATGGGACTGGAGATGGGTCCCTCTCTCCAGACCCGGTATAGAGAGTGTCTGAGATATGGACAAACATCTCTCTCACACGGAATGAGACTGGAGATGCTCCATCTCTCCAGACCCAGTATAGAGAGTGTCTGAGATATGGACAAACATCTCTCTCACACGGAATGAGACTGGAGATGGGTCCATCTCTCCAGACCCAGTATAGAGAGTGTCTGAGATATGGACAAACATCTCTCTCACACGGAATGAGACTGGAGATGGGTCCATCTCTCCAGACCCAGTATAGAGAGTGTCTGAGATATGGACAAACATCTCTCTCACACGGAATGAGACTGGAGATGGGTCCATCTCTCCAGACCCAGTATAGAGAGTGTCTGAGATATGGACAAACATCTCTCTCACACGGAATGAGACTGGAGATGGGTCCATCTCTCCAGACCCAGTATAGAGAGTGTCTGAGATATGGACAAACATCTCTCTCACACGGAATGAGACTGGAGATGGGTCCATCTCTCCAGACCCAGTATAGAGAGTGTCTGAGATATGGACAAACATCTCTCTCACACGGAATGAGACTGGAGATGGGTCCATCTCTCCAGACCCAGTATAGAGAGTGTCTGAGATATGGACAAACATCTCTCTCACACGGAATGAGACTGGAGATGGGTCCATCTCTCCAGACCCAGTATAGAGAGTGTCTGAGATATGGACAAACATCTCTCTCACACGGAATGAGACTGGAGATGGGTCCATCTCTCCAGACCCAGTATAGAGAGTGTCTGAGATATGGACAAACATCTCTCTCACACGGAATGAGACTGGAGATGGGTCCATCTCTCCAGACCCAGTATAGAGAGTGTCTGAGATATGGACAAACATCTCTCTCACACGGAATGAGACTGGAGATGGGTCCATCTCTCCAGACCCAGTATAGAGAGTGTCTGAGATATGGACAAACATCTCTCTCACACGGAATGAGACTGGAGATGGGTCCATCTCTCCAGACCCAGTATAGAGAGTGTCTGAGATATGGACAAACATCTCTCTCACACGGAATGAGACTGGAGATGGGTCCATCTCTCCAGACCCAGTATAGAGAGTGTCTGAGATATGGACAAACATCTCTCTCACACGGAATGAGACTGGAGATGGGTCCATCTCTCCAGACCCAGTATAGAGAGTGTCTGAGATATGGACAAACATCTCTCTCACACGGAATGAGACTGGAGATGGGTCCATCTCTCCAGACCCAGTATAGAGAGTGTCTGAGATATGGACAAACATCTCTCTCACACGGAATGAGACTGGAGATGGGTCCATCTCTCCAGACCCAGTATAGAGAGTGTCTGAGATATGGACAAACATCTCTCTCACACGGAATGAGACTGGAGATGGGTCCATCTCTCCAGACCCAGTATAGAGAGTGTCTGAGATATGGACAAACATCTCTCTCACACGGAATGAGACTGGAGATGGGTCCATCTCTCCAGACCCAGTATAGAGAGTGTCTGAGATATGGACAAACATCTCTCTCACACGGAATGAGACTGGAGATGGGTCCATCTCTCCAGACCCAGTATAGAGAGTGTCTGAGATATGGACAAACATCTCTCTCACACGGAATGAGACTGGAGATGGGTCCATCTCTCCAGACCCAGTATAGAGAGTGTCTGAGATATGGACAAACATCTCTCTCACACGGAATGAGACTGGAGATGGGTCCATCTCTCCAGACCCAGTATAGAGAGTGTCTGAGATATGGACAAACATCTCTCTCACACGGAATGAGACTGGAGATGGGTCCATCTCTCCAGACCCAGTATAGAGAGTGTCTGAGATATGGACAAACATCTCTCTCACACGGAATGAGACTGGAGATGGGTCCATCTCTCCAGACCCAGTATAGAGAGTGTCTGAGATATGGACAAACATCTCTCTCACACGGAATGAGACTGGAGATGGGTCCATCTCTCCAGACCCAGTATAGAGAGTGTCTGAGATATGGACAAACATCTCTCTCACACGGAATGAGACTGGAGATGGGTCCATCTCTCCAGACCCAGTATAGAGAGTGTCTGAGATATGGACAAACATCTCTCTCACACGGAATGAGACTGGAGATGGGTCCATCTCTCCAGACCCAGTATAGAGAGTGTCTGAGATATGGACAAACATCTCTCTCACACGGAATGAGACTGGAGATGGGTCCATCTCTCCAGACCCAGTATAGAGAGTGTCTGAGATATGGACAAACATCTCTCTCACACGGAATGAGACTGGAGATGGGTCCATCTCTCCAGACCCAGTATAGAGAGTGTCTGAGATATGGACAAACATCTCTCTCACACGGAATGAGACTGGAGATGGGTCCATCTCTCCAGACCCAGTATAGAGAGTGTCTGAGATATGGACAAACATCTCTCTCACACGGAATGAGACTGGAGATGGGTCCATCTCTCCAGACCCAGTATAGAGAGTGTCTGAGATATGGACAAACATCTCTCTCACACGGAATGAGACTGGAGATGGGTCCATCTCTCCAGACCCAGTATAGAGAGTGTCTGAGATATGGACAAACATCTCTCTCACACGGAATGAGACTGGAGATGGGTCCATCTCTCCAGACCCAGTATAGAGAGTGTCTGAGATATGGACAAACATCTCTCTCACACGGAATGAGACTGGAGATGGGTCCATCTCTCCAGACCCAGTATAGAGAGTGTCTGAGATATGGACAAACATCTCTCTCACACGGAATGAGACTGGAGATGGGTCCATCTCTCCAGACCCAGTATAGAGAGTGTCTGAGATATGGACAAACATCTCTCTCACACGGAATGAGACTGGAGATGGGTCCATCTCTCCAGACCCAGTATAGAGAGTGTCTGAGATATGGACAAACATCTCTCTCACACGGAATGAGACTGGAGATGGGTCCATCTCTCCAGACCCAGTATAGAGAGTGTCTGAGATATGGACAAACATCTCTCTCACACGGAATGAGACTGGAGATGGGTCCATCTCTCCAGACCCAGTATAGAGAGTGTCTGAGATATGGACAAACATCTCTCTCACACGGAATGAGACTGGAGATGGGTCCATCTCTCCAGACCCAGTATAGAGAGTGTCTGAGATATGGACAAACATCTCTCTCACACGGAATGAGACTGGAGATGGGTCCATCTCTCCAGACCCAGTATAGAGAGTGTCTGAGATATGGACAAACATCTCTCTCACACGGAATGAGACTGGAGATGGGTCCATCTCTCCAGACCCAGTATAGAGAGTGTCTGAGATATGGACAAACATCTCTCTCACACGGAATGAGACTGGAGATGGGTCCATCTCTCCAGACCCAGTATAGAGAGTGTCTGAGATATGGACAAACATCTCTCTCACACGGAATGAGACTGGAGATGGGTCCATCTCTCCAGACCCAGTATAGAGAGTGTCTGAGATATGGACAAACATCTCTCTCACACGGAATGAGACTGGAGATGGGTCCATCTCTCCAGACCCAGTATAGAGAGTGTCTGAGATATGGACAAACATCTCTCTCACACGGAATGAGACTGGAGATGGGTCCATCTCTCCAGACCCAGTATAGAGAGTGTCTGAGATATGGACAAACATCTCTCTCACACGGAATGAGACTGGAGATGGGTCCATCTCTCCAGACCCAGTATAGAGAGTGTCTGAGATATGGACAAACATCTCTCTCACACGGAATGAGACTGGAGATGGGTCCATCTCTCCAGACCCAGTATAGAGAGTGTCTGAGATATGGACAAACATCTCTCTCACACGGAATGAGACTGGAGATGGGTCCATCTCTCCAGACCCAGTATAGAGAGTGTCTGAGATATGGACAAACATCTCTCTCACACGGAATGAGACTGGAGATGGGTCCATCTCTCCAGACCCAGTATAGAGAGTGTCTGAGATATGGACAAACATCTCTCTCACACGGAATGAGACTGGAGATGGGTCCATCTCTCCAGACCCAGTATAGAGAGTGTCTGAGATATGGACAAACATCTCTCTCACACGGAATGAGACTGGAGATGGGTCCATCTCTCCAGACCCAGTATAGAGAGTGTCTGAGATATGGACAAACATCTCTCTCACACGGAATGAGACTGGAGATGGGTCCATCTCTCCAGACCCAGTATAGAGAGTGTCTGAGATATGGACAAACATCTCTCTCACACGGAATGAGACTGGAGATGGGTCCATCTCTCCAGACCCAGTATAGAGAGTGTCTGAGATATGGACAAACATCTCTCTCACACGGAATGAGACTGGAGATGGGTCCATCTCTCCAGACCCAGTATAGAGAGTGTCTGAGATATGGACAAACATCTCTCTCACACGGAATGAGACTGGAGATGGGTCCATCTCTCCAGACCCAGTATAGAGAGTGTCTGAGATATGGACAAACATCTCTCTCACACGGAATGAGACTGGAGATGGGTCCATCTCTCCAGACCCAGTATAGAGAGTGTCTGAGATATGGACAAACATCTCTCTCACACGGAATGAGACTGGAGATGGGTCCATCTCTCCAGACCCAGTATAGAGAGTGTCTGAGATATGGACAAACATCTCTCTCACACGGAATGAGACTGGAGATGGGTCCATCTCTCCAGACCCAGTATAGAGAGTGTCTGAGATATGGACAAACATCTCTCTCACACGGAATGAGACTGGAGATGGGTCCATCTCTCCAGACCCAGTATAGAGAGTGTCTGAGATATGGACAAACATCTCTCTCACACGGAATGAGACTGGAGATGGGTCCATCTCTCCAGACCCAGTATAGAGAGTGTCTGAGATATGGACAAACATCTCTCTCACACGGAATGAGACTGGAGATGGGTCCATCTCTCCAGACCCAGTATAGAGAGTGTCTGAGATATGGACAAACATCTCTCTCACACGGAATGAGACTGGAGATGGGTCCATCTCTCCAGACCCAGTATAGAGAGTGTCTGAGATATGGACAAACATCTCTCTCACACGGAATGAGACTGGAGATGGGTCCATCTCTCCAGACCCAGTATAGAGAGTGTCTGAGATATGGACAAACATCTCTCTCACACGGAATGAGACTGGAGATGGGTCCATCTCTCCAGACCCAGTATAGAGAGTGTCTGAGATATGGACAAACATCTCTCTCACACGGAATGAGACTGGAGATGGGTCCATCTCTCCAGACCCAGTATAGAGAGTGTCTGAGATATGGACAAACATCTCTCTCACACGGAATGAGACTGGAGATGGGTCCATCTCTCCAGACCCAGTATAGAGAGTGTCTGAGATATGGACAAACATCTCTCTCACACGGAATGAGACTGGAGATGGGTCCATCTCTCCAGACCCAGTATAGAGAGTGTCTGAGATATGGACAAACATCTCTCTCACACGGAATGAGACTGGAGATGGGTCCATCTCTCCAGACCCAGTATAGAGAGTGTCTGAGATATGGACAAACATCTCTCTCACACGGAATGAGACTGGAGATGGGTCCATCTCTCCAGACCCAGTATAGAGAGTGTCTGAGATATGGACAAACATCTCTCTCACACGGAATGAGACTGGAGATGGGTCCATCTCTCCAGACCCAGTATAGAGAGTGTCTGAGATATGGACAAACATCTCTCTCACACGGAATGAGACTGGAGATGGGTCCATCTCTCCAGACCCAGTATAGAGAGTGTCTGAGATATGGACAAACATCTCTCTCACACGGAATGAGACTGGAGATGGGTCCATCTCTCCAGACCCAGTATAGAGAGTGTCTGAGATATGGACAAACATCTCTCTCACACGGAATGAGACTGGAGATGGGTCCATCTCTCCAGACCCAGTATAGAGAGTGTCTGAGATATGGACAAACATCTCTCTCACACGGAATGAGACTGGAGATGGGTCCATCTCTCCAGACCCAGTATAGAGAGTGTCTGAGATATGGACAAACATCTCTCTCACACGGAATGAGACTGGAGATGGGTCCATCTCTCCAGACCCAGTATAGAGAGTGTCTGAGATATGGACAAACATCTCTCTCACACGGAATGAGACTGGAGATGGGTCCATCTCTCCAGACCCAGTATAGAGAGTGTCTGAGATATGGACAAACATCTCTCTCACACGGAATGAGACTGGAGATGGGTCCATCTCTCCAGACCCAGTATAGAGAGTGTCTGAGATATGGACAAACATCTCTCTCACACGGAATGAGACTGGAGATGGGTCCATCTCTCCAGACCCAGTATAGAGAGTGTCTGAGATATGGACAAACATCTCTCTCACACGGAATGAGACTGGAGATGGGTCCATCTCTCCAGACCCAGTATAGAGAGTGTCTGAGATATGGACAAACATCTCTCTCACACGGAATGAGACTGGAGATGGGTCCATCTCTCCAGACCCAGTATAGAGAGTGTCTGAGATATGGACAAACATCTCTCTCACACGGAATGAGACTGGAGATGGGTCCATCTCTCCAGACCCAGTATAGAGAGTGTCTGAGATATGGACAAACATCTCTCTCACACGGAATGAGACTGGAGATGGGTCCATCTCTCCAGACCCAGTATAGAGAGTGTCTGAGATATGGACAAACATCTCTCTCACACGGAATGAGACTGGAGATGGGTCCATCTCTCCAGACCCAGTATAGAGAGTGTCTGAGATATGGACAAACATCTCTCTCACACGGAATGAGACTGGAGATGGGTCCATCTCTCCAGACCCAGTATAGAGAGTGTCTGAGATATGGACAAACATCTCTCTCACACGGAATGAGACTGGAGATGGGTCCATCTCTCCAGACCCAGTATAGAGAGTGTCTGAGATATGGACAAACATCTCTCTCACACGGAATGAGACTGGAGATGGGTCCATCTCTCCAGACCCAGTATAGAGAGTGTCTGAGATATGGACAAACATCTCTCTCACACGGAATGAGACTGGAGATGGGTCCATCTCTCCAGACCCAGTATAGAGAGTGTCTGAGATATGGACAAACATCTCTCTCACACGGAATGAGACTGGAGATGGGTCCATCTCTCCAGACCCAGTATAGAGAGTGTCTGAGATATGGACAAACATCTCTCTCACACGGAATGAGACTGGAGATGGGTCCATCTCTCCAGACCCAGTATAGAGAGTGTCTGAGATATGGACAAACATCTCTCTCACACGGAATGAGACTGGAGATGGGTCCATCTCTCCAGACCCAGTATAGAGAGTGTCTGAGATATGGACAAACATCTCTCTCACACGGAATGAGACTGGAGATGGGTCCATCTCTCCAGACCCAGTATAGAGAGTGTCTGAGATATGGACAAACATCTCTCTCACACGGAATGAGACTGGAGATGGGTCCATCTCTCCAGACCCAGTATAGAGAGTGTCTGAGATATGGACAAACATCTCTCTCACACGGAATGAGACTGGAGATGGGTCCATCTCTCCAGACCCAGTATAGAGAGTGTCTGAGATATGGACAAACATCTCTCTCACACGGAATGAGACTGGAGATGGGTCCATCTCTCCAGACCCAGTATAGAGAGTGTCTGAGATATGGACAAACATCTCTCTCACACGGAATGAGACTGGAGATGGGTCCATCTCTCCAGACCCAGTATAGAGAGTGTCTGAGATATGGACAAACATCTCTCTCACACGGAATGAGACTGGAGATGGGTCCATCTCTCCAGACCCAGTATAGAGAGTGTCTGAGATATGGACAAACATCTCTCTCACACGGAATGAGACTGGAGATGGGTCCATCTCTCCAGACCCAGTATAGAGAGTGTCTGAGATATGGACAAACATCTCTCTCACACGGAATGAGACTGGAGATGGGTCCATCTCTCCAGACCCAGTATAGAGAGTGTCTGAGATATGGACAAACATCTCTCTCACACGGAATGAGACTGGAGATGGGTCCATCTCTCCAGACCCAGTATAGAGAGTGTCTGAGATATGGACAAACATCTCTCTCACACGGAATGAGACTGGAGATGGGTCCATCTCTCCAGACCCAGTATAGAGAGTGTCTGAGATATGGACAAACATCTCTCTCACACGGAATGAGACTGGAGATGGGTCCATCTCTCCAGACCCAGTATAGAGAGTGTCTGAGATATGGACAAACATCTCTCTCACACGGAATGAGACTGGAGATGGGTCCATCTCTCCAGACCCAGTATAGAGAGTGTCTGAGATATGGACAAACATCTCTCTCACACGGAATGAGACTGGAGATGGGTCCATCTCTCCAGACCCAGTATAGAGAGTGTCTGAGATATGGACAAACATCTCTCTCACACGGAATGAGACTGGAGATGGGTCCATCTCTCCAGACCCAGTATAGAGAGTGTCTGAGATATGGACAAACATCTCTCTCACACGGAATGAGACTGGAGATGGGTCCATCTCTCCAGACCCAGTATAGAGAGTGTCTGAGATATGGACAAACATCTCTCTCACACGGAATGAGACTGGAGATGGGTCCATCTCTCCAGACCCAGTATAGAGAGTGTCTGAGATATGGACAAACATCTCTCTCACACGGAATGAGACTGGAGATGGGTCCATCTCTCCAGACCCAGTATAGAGAGTGTCTGAGATATGGACAAACATCTCTCTCACACGGAATGAGACTGGAGATGGGTCCATCTCTCCAGACCCAGTATAGAGAGTGTCTGAGATATGGACAAACATCTCTCTCACACGGAATGAGACTGGAGATGGGTCCATCTCTCCAGACCCAGTATAGAGAGTGTCTGAGATATGGACAAACATCTCTCTCACACGGAATGAGACTGGAGATGGGTCCATCTCTCCAGACCCAGTATAGAGAGTGTCTGAGATATGGACAAACATCTCTCTCACACGGAATGAGACTGGAGATGGGTCCATCTCTCCAGACCCAGTATAGAGAGTGTCTGAGATATGGACAAACATCTCTCTCACACGGAATGAGACTGGAGATGGGTCCATCTCTCCAGACCCAGTATAGAGAGTGTCTGAGATATGGACAAACATCTCTCTCACACGGAATGAGACTGGAGATGGGTCCATCTCTCCAGACCCAGTATAGAGAGTGTCTGAGATATGGACAAACATCTCTCTCACACGGAATGAGACTGGAGATGGGTCCATCTCTCCAGACCCAGTATAGAGAGTGTCTGAGATATGGACAAACATCTCTCTCACACGGAATGAGACTGGAGATGGGTCCATCTCTCCAGACCCAGTATAGAGAGTGTCTGAGATATGGACAAACATCTCTCTCACACGGAATGAGACTGGAGATGGGTCCATCTCTCCAGACCCAGTATAGAGAGTGTCTGAGATATGGACAAACATCTCTCTCACACGGAATGAGACTGGAGATGGGTCCATCTCTCCAGACCCAGTATAGAGAGTGTCTGAGATATGGACAAACATCTCTCTCACACGGAATGAGACTGGAGATGGGTCCATCTCTCCAGACCCAGTATAGAGAGTGTCTGAGATATGGACAAACATCTCTCTCACACGGAATGAGACTGGAGATGGGTCCATCTCTCCAGACCCAGTATAGAGAGTGTCTGAGATATGGACAAACATCTCTCTCACACGGAATGAGACTGGAGATGGGTCCATCTCTCCAGACCCAGTATAGAGAGTGTCTGAGATATGGACAAACATCTCTCTCACACGGAATGAGACTGGAGATGGGTCCATCTCTCCAGACCCAGTATAGAGAGTGTCTGAGATATGGACAAACATCTCTCTCACACGGAATGAGACTGGAGATGGGTCCATCTCTCCAGACCCAGTATAGAGAGTGTCTGAGATATGGACAAACATCTCTCTCACACGGAATGAGACTGGAGATGGGTCCATCTCTCCAGACCCAGTATAGAGAGTGTCTGAGATATGGACAAACATCTCTCTCACACGGAATGAGACTGGAGATGGGTCCATCTCTCCAGACCCAGTATAGAGAGTGTCTGAGATATGGACAAACATCTCTCTCACACGGAATGAGACTGGAGATGGGTCCATCTCTCCAGACCCAGTATAGAGAGTGTCTGAGATATGGACAAACATCTCTCTCACACGGAATGAGACTGGAGATGGGTCCATCTCTCCAGACCCAGTATAGAGAGTGTCTGAGATATGGACAAACATCTCTCTCACACGGAATGAGACTGGAGATGGGTCCATCTCTCCAGACCCAGTATAGAGAGTGTCTGAGATATGGACAAACATCTCTCTCACACGGAATGAGACTGGAGATGGGTCCATCTCTCCAGACCCAGTATAGAGAGTGTCTGAGATATGGACAAACATCTCTCTCACACGGAATGAGACTGGAGATGGGTCCATCTCTCCAGACCCAGTATAGAGAGTGTCTGAGATATGGACAAACATCTCTCTCACACGGAATGAGACTGGAGATGGGTCCATCTCTCCAGACCCAGTATAGAGAGTGTCTGAGATATGGACAAACATCTCTCTCACACGGAATGAGACTGGAGATGGGTCCATCTCTCCAGACCCAGTATAGAGAGTGTCTGAGATATGGACAAACATCTCTCTCACACGGAATGAGACTGGAGATGGGTCCATCTCTCCAGACCCAGTATAGAGAGTGTCTGAGATATGGACAAACATCTCTCTCACACGGAATGAGACTGGAGATGGGTCCATCTCTCCAGACCCAGTATAGAGAGTGTCTGAGATATGGACAAACATCTCTCTCACACGGAATGAGACTGGAGATGGGTCCATCTCTCCAGACCCAGTATAGAGAGTGTCTGAGATATGGACAAACATCTCTCTCACACGGAATGAGACTGGAGATGGGTCCATCTCTCCAGACCCAGTATAGAGAGTGTCTGAGATATGGACAAACATCTCTCTCACACGGAATGAGACTGGAGATGGGTCCATCTCTCCAGACCCAGTATAGAGAGTGTCTGAGATATGGACAAACATCTCTCTCACACGGAATGAGACTGGAGATGGGTCCATCTCTCCAGACCCAGTATAGAGAGTGTCTGAGATATGGACAAACATCTCTCTCACACGGAATGAGACTGGAGATGGGTCCATCTCTCCAGACCCAGTATAGAGAGTGTCTGAGATATGGACAAACATCTCTCTCACACGGAATGAGACTGGAGATGGGTCCATCTCTCCAGACCCAGTATAGAGAGTGTCTGAGATATGGACAAACATCTCTCTCACACGGAATGAGACTGGAGATGGGTCCATCTCTCCAGACCCAGTATAGAGAGTGTCTGAGATATGGACAAACATCTCTCTCACACGGAATGAGACTGGAGATGGGTCCATCTCTCCAGACCCAGTATAGAGAGTGTCTGAGATATGGACAAACATCTCTCTCACACGGAATGAGACTGGAGATGGGTCCATCTCTCCAGACCCAGTATAGAGAGTGTCTGAGATATGGACAAACATCTCTCTCACACGGAATGAGACTGGAGATGGGTCCATCTCTCCAGACCCAGTATAGAGAGTGTCTGAGATATGGACAAACATCTCTCTCACACGGAATGAGACTGGAGATGGGTCCATCTCTCCAGACCCAGTATAGAGAGTGTCTGAGATATGGACAAACATCTCTCTCACACGGAATGAGACTGGAGATGGGTCCATCTCTCCAGACCCAGTATAGAGAGTGTCTGAGATATGGACAAACATCTCTCTCACACGGAATGAGACTGGAGATGGGTCCATCTCTCCAGACCCAGTATAGAGAGTGTCTGAGATATGGACAAACATCTCTCTCACACGGAATGAGACTGGAGATGGGTCCATCTCTCCAGACCCAGTATAGAGAGTGTCTGAGATATGGACAAACATCTCTCTCACACGGAATGAGACTGGAGATGGGTCCATCTCTCCAGACCCAGTATAGAGAGTGTCTGAGATATGGACAAACATCTCTCTCACACGGAATGAGACTGGAGATGGGTCCATCTCTCCAGACCCAGTATAGAGAGTGTCTGAGATATGGACAAACATCTCTCTCACACGGAATGAGACTGGAGATGGGTCCATCTCTCCAGACCCAGTATAGAGAGTGTCTGAGATATGGACAAACATCTCTCTCACACGGAATGAGACTGGAGATGGGTCCATCTCTCCAGACCCAGTATAGAGAGTGTCTGAGATATGGACAAACATCTCTCTCACACGGAATGAGACTGGAGATGGGTCCATCTCTCCAGACCCAGTATAGAGAGTGTCTGAGATATGGACAAACATCTCTCTCACACGGAATGAGACTGGAGATGGGTCCATCTCTCCAGACCCAGTATAGAGAGTGTCTGAGATATGGACAAACATCTCTCTCACACGGAATGAGACTGGAGATGGGTCCATCTCTCCAGACCCAGTATAGAGAGTGTCTGAGATATGGACAAACATCTCTCTCACACGGAATGAGACTGGAGATGGGTCCATCTCTCCAGACCCAGTATAGAGAGTGTCTGAGATATGGACAAACATCTCTCTCACACGGAATGAGACTGGAGATGGGTCCATCTCTCCAGACCCAGTATAGAGAGTGTCTGAGATATGGACAAACATCTCTCTCACACGGAATGAGACTGGAGATGGGTCCATCTCTCCAGACCCAGTATAGAGAGTGTCTGAGATATGGACAAACATCTCTCTCACACGGAATGAGACTGGAGATGGGTCCATCTCTCCAGACCCAGTATAGAGAGTGTCTGAGATATGGACAAACATCTCTCTCACACGGAATGAGACTGGAGATGGGTCCATCTCTCCAGACCCAGTATAGAGAGTGTCTGAGATATGGACAAACATCTCTCTCACACGGAATGAGACTGGAGATGGGTCCATCTCTCCAGACCCAGTATAGAGAGTGTCTGAGATATGGACAAACATCTCTCTCACACGGAATGAGACTGGAGATGGGTCCATCTCTCCAGACCCAGTATAGAGAGTGTCTGAGATATGGACAAACATCTCTCTCACACGGAATGAGACTGGAGATGGGTCCATCTCTCCAGACCCAGTATAGAGAGTGTCTGAGATATGGACAAACATCTCTCTCACACGGAATGAGACTGGAGATGGGTCCATCTCTCCAGACCCAGTATAGAGAGTGTCTGAGATATGGACAAACATCTCTCTCACACGGAATGAGACTGGAGATGGGTCCATCTCTCCAGACCCAGTATAGAGAGTGTCTGAGATATGGACAAACATCTCTCTCACACGGAATGAGACTGGAGATGGGTCCATCTCTCCAGACCCAGTATAGAGAGTGTCTGAGATATGGACAAACATCTCTCTCACACGGAATGAGACTGGAGATGGGTCCATCTCTCCAGACCCAGTATAGAGAGTGTCTGAGATATGGACAAACATCTCTCTCACACGGAATGAGACTGGAGATGGGTCCATCTCTCCAGACCCAGTATAGAGAGTGTCTGAGATATGGACAAACATCTCTCTCACACGGAATGAGACTGGAGATGGGTCCATCTCTCCAGACCCAGTATAGAGAGTGTCTGAGATATGGACAAACATCTCTCTCACACGGAATGAGACTGGAGATGGGTCCATCTCTCCAGACCCAGTATAGAGAGTGTCTGAGATATGGACAAACATCTCTCTCACACGGAATGAGACTGGAGATGGGTCCATCTCTCCAGACCCAGTATAGAGAGTGTCTGAGATATGGACAAACATCTCTCTCACACGGAATGAGACTGGAGATGGGTCCATCTCTCCAGACCCAGTATAGAGAGTGTCTGAGATATGGACAAACATCTCTCTCACACGGAATGAGACTGGAGATGGGTCCATCTCTCCAGACCCAGTATAGAGAGTGTCTGAGATATGGACAAACATCTCTCTCACACGGAATGAGACTGGAGATGGGTCCATCTCTCCAGACCCAGTATAGAGAGTGTCTGAGATATGGACAAACATCTCTCTCACACGGAATGAGACTGGAGATGGGTCCATCTCTCCAGACCCAGTATAGAGAGTGTCTGAGATATGGACAAACATCTCTCTCACACGGAATGAGACTGGAGATGGGTCCATCTCTCCAGACCCAGTATAGAGAGTGTCTGAGATATGGACAAACATCTCTCTCACACGGAATGAGACTGGAGATGGGTCCATCTCTCCAGACCCAGTATAGAGAGTGTCTGAGATATGGACAAACATCTCTCTCACACGGAATGAGACTGGAGATGGGTCCATCTCTCCAGACCCAGTATAGAGAGTGTCTGAGATATGGACAAACATCTCTCTCACACGGAATGAGACTGGAGATGGGTCCATCTCTCCAGACCCAGTATAGAGAGTGTCTGAGATATGGACAAACATCTCTCTCACACGGAATGAGACTGGAGATGGGTCCATCTCTCCAGACCCAGTATAGAGAGTGTCTGAGATATGGACAAACATCTCTCTCACACGGAATGAGACTGGAGATGGGTCCATCTCTCCAGACCCAGTATAGAGAGTGTCTGAGATATGGACAAACATCTCTCTCACACGGAATGAGACTGGAGATGGGTCCATCTCTCCAGACCCAGTATAGAGAGTGTCTGAGATATGGACAAACATCTCTCTCACACGGAATGAGACTGGAGATGGGTCCATCTCTCCAGACCCAGTATAGAGAGTGTCTGAGATATGGACAAACATCTCTCTCACACGGAATGAGACTGGAGATGGGTCCATCTCTCCAGACCCAGTATAGAGAGTGTCTGAGATATGGACAAACATCTCTCTCACACGGAATGAGACTGGAGATGGGTCCATCTCTCCAGACCCAGTATAGAGAGTGTCTGAGATATGGACAAACATCTCTCTCACACGGAATGAGACTGGAGATGGGTCCATCTCTCCAGACCCAGTATAGAGAGTGTCTGAGATATGGACAAACATCTCTCTCACACGGAATGAGACTGGAGATGGGTCCATCTCTCCAGACCCAGTATAGAGAGTGTCTGAGATATGGACAAACATCTCTCTCACACGGAATGAGACTGGAGATGGGTCCATCTCTCCAGACCCAGTATAGAGAGTGTCTGAGATATGGACAAACATCTCTCTCACACGGAATGAGACTGGAGATGGGTCCATCTCTCCAGACCCAGTATAGAGAGTGTCTGAGATATGGACAAACATCTCTCTCACACGGAATGAGACTGGAGATGGGTCCATCTCTCCAGACCCAGTATAGAGAGTGTCTGAGATATGGACAAACATCTCTCTCACACGGAATGAGACTGGAGATGGGTCCATCTCTCCAGACCCAGTATAGAGAGTGTCTGAGATATGGACAAACATCTCTCTCACACGGAATGAGACTGGAGATGGGTCCATCTCTCCAGACCCAGTATAGAGAGTGTCTGAGATATGGACAAACATCTCTCTCACACGGAATGAGACTGGAGATGGGTCCATCTCTCCAGACCCAGTATAGAGAGTGTCTGAGATATGGACAAACATCTCTCTCACACGGAATGAGACTGGAGATGGGTCCATCTCTCCAGACCCAGTATAGAGAGTGTCTGAGATATGGACAAACATCTCTCTCACACGGAATGAGACTGGAGATGGGTCCATCTCTCCAGACCCAGTATAGAGAGTGTCTGAGATATGGACAAACATCTCTCTCACACGGAATGAGACTGGAGATGGGTCCATCTCTCCAGACCCAGTATAGAGAGTGTCTGAGATATGGACAAACATCTCTCTCACACGGAATGAGACTGGAGATGGGTCCATCTCTCCAGACCCAGTATAGAGAGTGTCTGAGATATGGACAAACATCTCTCTCACACGGAATGAGACTGGAGATGGGTCCATCTCTCCAGACCCAGTATAGAGAGTGTCTGAGATATGGACAAACATCTCTCTCACACGGAATGAGACTGGAGATGGGTCCATCTCTCCAGACCCAGTATAGAGAGTGTCTGAGATATGGACAAACATCTCTCTCACACGGAATGAGACTGGAGATGGGTCCATCTCTCCAGACCCAGTATAGAGAGTGTCTGAGATATGGACAAACATCTCTCTCACACGGAATGAGACTGGAGATGGGTCCATCTCTCCAGACCCAGTATAGAGAGTGTCTGAGATATGGACAAACATCTCTCTCACACGGAATGAGACTGGAGATGGGTCCATCTCTCCAGACCCAGTATAGAGAGTGTCTGAGATATGGACAAACATCTCTCTCACACGGAATGAGACTGGAGATGGGTCCATCTCTCCAGACCCAGTATAGAGAGTGTCTGAGATATGGACAAACATCTCTCTCACACGGAATGAGACTGGAGATGGGTCCATCTCTCCAGACCCAGTATAGAGAGTGTCTGAGATATGGACAAACATCTCTCTCACACGGAATGAGACTGGAGATGGGTCCATCTCTCCAGACCCAGTATAGAGAGTGTCTGAGATATGGACAAACATCTCTCTCACACGGAATGAGACTGGAGATGGGTCCATCTCTCCAGACCCAGTATAGAGAGTGTCTGAGATATGGACAAACATCTCTCTCACACGGAATGAGACTGGAGATGGGTCCATCTCTCCAGACCCAGTATAGAGAGTGTCTGAGATATGGACAAACATCTCTCTCACACGGAATGAGACTGGAGATGGGTCCATCTCTCCAGACCCAGTATAGAGAGTGTCTGAGATATGGACAAACATCTCTCTCACACGGAATGAGACTGGAGATGGGTCCATCTCTCCAGACCCAGTATAGAGAGTGTCTGAGATATGGACAAACATCTCTCTCACACGGAATGAGACTGGAGATGGGTCCATCTCTCCAGACCCAGTATAGAGAGTGTCTGAGATATGGACAAACATCTCTCTCACACGGAATGAGACTGGAGATGGGTCCATCTCTCCAGACCCAGTATAGAGAGTGTCTGAGATATGGACAAACATCTCTCTCACACGGAATGAGACTGGAGATGGGTCCATCTCTCCAGACCCAGTATAGAGAGTGTCTGAGATATGGACAAACATCTCTCTCACACGGAATGAGACTGGAGATGGGTCCATCTCTCCAGACCCAGTATAGAGAGTGTCTGAGATATGGACAAACATCTCTCTCACACGGAATGAGACTGGAGATGGGTCCATCTCTCCAGACCCAGTATAGAGAGTGTCTGAGATATGGACAAACATCTCTCTCACACGGAATGAGACTGGAGATGGGTCCATCTCTCCAGACCCAGTATAGAGAGTGTCTGAGATATGGACAAACATCTCTCTCACACGGAATGAGACTGGAGATGGGTCCATCTCTCCAGACCCAGTATAGAGAGTGTCTGAGATATGGACAAACATCTCTCTCACACGGAATGAGACTGGAGATGGGTCCATCTCTCCAGACCCAGTATAGAGAGTGTCTGAGATATGGACAAACATCTCTCTCACACGGAATGAGACTGGAGATGGGTCCATCTCTCCAGACCCAGTATAGAGAGTGTCTGAGATATGGACAAACATCTCTCTCACACGGAATGAGACTGGAGATGGGTCCATCTCTCCAGACCCAGTATAGAGAGTGTCTGAGATATGGACAAACATCTCTCTCACACGGAATGAGACTGGAGATGGGTCCATCTCTCCAGACCCAGTATAGAGAGTGTCTGAGATATGGACAAACATCTCTCTCACACGGAATGAGACTGGAGATGGGTCCATCTCTCCAGACCCAGTATAGAGAGTGTCTGAGATATGGACAAACATCTCTCTCACACGGAATGAGACTGGAGATGGGTCCATCTCTCCAGACCCAGTATAGAGAGTGTCTGAGATATGGACAAACATCTCTCTCACACGGAATGAGACTGGAGATGGGTCCATCTCTCCAGACCCAGTATAGAGAGTGTCTGAGATATGGACAAACATCTCTCTCACACGGAATGAGACTGGAGATGGGTCCATCTCTCCAGACCCAGTATAGAGAGTGTCTGAGATATGGACAAACATCTCTCTCACACGGAATGAGACTGGAGATGGGTCCATCTCTCCAGACCCAGTATAGAGAGTGTCTGAGATATGGACAAACATCTCTCTCACACGGAATGAGACTGGAGATGGGTCCATCTCTCCAGACCCAGTATAGAGAGTGTCTGAGATATGGACAAACATCTCTCTCACACGGAATGAGACTGGAGATGGGTCCATCTCTCCAGACCCAGTATAGAGAGTGTCTGAGATATGGACAAACATCTCTCTCACACGGAATGAGACTGGAGATGGGTCCATCTCTCCAGACCCAGTATAGAGAGTGTCTGAGATATGGACAAACATCTCTCTCACACGGAATGAGACTGGAGATGGGTCCATCTCTCCAGACCCAGTATAGAGAGTGTCTGAGATATGGACAAACATCTCTCTCACACGGAATGAGACTGGAGATGGGTCCATCTCTCCAGACCCAGTATAGAGAGTGTCTGAGATATGGACAAACATCTCTCTCACACGGAATGAGACTGGAGATGGGTCCATCTCTCCAGACCCAGTATAGAGAGTGTCTGAGATATGGACAAACATCTCTCTCACACGGAATGAGACTGGAGATGGGTCCATCTCTCCAGACCCAGTATAGAGAGTGTCTGAGATATGGACAAACATCTCTCTCACACGGAATGAGACTGGAGATGGGTCCATCTCTCCAGACCCAGTATAGAGAGTGTCTGAGATATGGACAAACATCTCTCTCACACGGAATGAGACTGGAGATGGGTCCATCTCTCCAGACCCAGTATAGAGAGTGTCTGAGATATGGACAAACATCTCTCTCACACGGAATGAGACTGGAGATGGGTCCATCTCTCCAGACCCAGTATAGAGAGTGTCTGAGATATGGACAAACATCTCTCTCACACGGAATGAGACTGGAGATGGGTCCATCTCTCCAGACCCAGTATAGAGAGTGTCTGAGATATGGACAAACATCTCTCTCACACGGAATGAGACTGGAGATGGGTCCATCTCTCCAGACCCAGTATAGAGAGTGTCTGAGATATGGACAAACATCTCTCTCACACGGAATGAGACTGGAGATGGGTCCATCTCTCCAGACCCAGTATAGAGAGTGTCTGAGATATGGACAAACATCTCTCTCACACGGAATGAGACTGGAGATGGGTCCATCTCTCCAGACCCAGTATAGAGAGTGTCTGAGATATGGACAAACATCTCTCTCACACGGAATGAGACTGGAGATGGGTCCATCTCTCCAGACCCAGTATAGAGAGTGTCTGAGATATGGACAAACATCTCTCTCACACGGAATGAGACTGGAGATGGGTCCATCTCTCCAGACCCAGTATAGAGAGTGTCTGAGATATGGACAAACATCTCTCTCACACGGAATGAGACTGGAGATGGGTCCATCTCTCCAGACCCAGTATAGAGAGTGTCTGAGATATGGACAAACATCTCTCTCACACGGAATGAGACTGGAGATGGGTCCATCTCTCCAGACCCAGTATAGAGAGTGTCTGAGATATGGACAAACATCTCTCTCACACGGAATGAGACTGGAGATGGGTCCATCTCTCCAGACCCAGTATAGAGAGTGTCTGAGATATGGACAAACATCTCTCTCACACGGAATGAGACTGGAGATGGGTCCATCTCTCCAGACCCAGTATAGAGTGTCTGAGATATGGACAAACATCTCTCTCACACGGAATGAGACTGGAGATGGGTCCATCTCTCCAGACCCAGTATAGAGAGTGTCTGAGATATGGACAAACATCTCTCTCACACGGAATGAGACTGGAGATGGGTCCATCTCTCCAGACCCAGTATAGAGAGTGTCTGAGATATGGACAAACATCTCTCTCACACGGAATGAGACTGGAGATGGGTCCATCTCTCCAGACCCAGTATAGAGAGTGTCTGAGATATGGACAAACATCTCTCTCACACGGAATGAGACTGGAGATGGGTCCATCTCTCCAGACCCAGTATAGAGAGTGTCTGAGATATGGACAAACATCTCTCTCACACGGAATGAGACTGGAGATGGGTCCATCTCTCCAGACCCAGTATAGAGAGTGTCTGAGATATGGACAAACATCTCTCTCACACGGAATGAGACTGGAGATGGGTCCATCTCTCCAGACCCAGTATAGAGAGTGTCTGAGATATGGACAAACATCTCTCTCACACGGAATGAGACTGGAGATGGGTCCATCTCTCCAGACCCAGTATAGAGAGTGTCTGAGATATGGACAAACATCTCTCTCACACGGAATGAGACTGGAGATGGGTCCATCTCTCCAGACCCAGTATAGAGAGTGTCTGAGATATGGACAAACATCTCTCTCACACGGAATGAGACTGGAGATGGGTCCATCTCTCCAGACCCAGTATAGAGAGTGTCTGAGATATGGACAAACATCTCTCTCACACGGAATGAGACTGGAGATGGGTCCATCTCTCCAGACCCAGTATAGAGAGTGTCTGAGATATGGACAAACATCTCTCTCACACGGAATGAGACTGGAGATGGGTCCATCTCTCCAGACCCAGTATAGAGAGTGTCTGAGATATGGACAAACATCTCTCTCACACGGAATGAGACTGGAGATGGGTCCATCTCTCCAGACCCAGTATAGAGAGTGTCTGAGATATGGACAAACATCTCTCTCACACGGAATGAGACTGGAGATGGGTCCATCTCTCCAGACCCAGTATAGAGAGTGTCTGAGATATGGACAAACATCTCTCTCACACGGAATGAGACTGGAGATGGGTCCATCTCTCCAGACCCAGTATAGAGAGTGTCTGAGATATGGACAAACATCTCTCTCACACGGAATGAGACTGGAGATGGGTCCATCTCTCCAGACCCAGTATATAGAGTGTCTGAGATATGGACAAACATCTCTCTCACACGGAATGAGACTGGAGATGGGTCCATCTCTCCAGACCCAGTATAGAGAGTGTCTGAGATATGGACAAACATCTCTCTCACACGGAATGAGACTGGAGATGGGTCCATCTCTCCAGACCCAGTATAGAGAGTGTCTGAGATATGGACAAACATCTCTCTCACACGGAATGAGACTGGAGATGGGTCCATCTCTCCAGACCCAGTATAGAGAGTGTCTGAGATATGGACAAACATCTCTCTCACACGGAATGAGACTGGAGATGGGTCCATCTCTCCAGACCCAGTATAGAGAGTGTCTGAGATATGGACAAACATCTCTCTCACACGGAATGAGACTGGAGATGGGTCCATCTCTCCAGACCCAGTATAGAGAGTGTCTGAGATATGGACAAACATCTCTCTCACACGGAATGAGACTGGAGATGGGTCCATCTCTCCAGACCCAGTATAGAGAGTGTCTGAGATATGGACAAACATCTCTCTCACACGGAATGAGACTGGAGATGGGTCCATCTCTCCAGACCCAGTATAGAGAGTGTCTGAGATATGGACAAACATCTCTCTCACACGGAATGAGACTGGAGATGGGTCCATCTCTCCAGACCCAGTATAGAGAGTGTCTGAGATATGGACAAACATCTCTCTCACACGGAATGAGACTGGAGATGGGTCCATCTCTCCAGACCCAGTATAGAGAGTGTCTGAGATATGGACAAACATCTCTCTCACACGGAATGAGACTGGAGATGGGTCCATCTCTCCAGACCCAGTATAGAGAGTGTCTGAGATATGGACAAACATCTCTCTCACACGGAATGAGACTGGAGATGGGTCCATCTCTCCAGACCCAGTATAGAGAGTGTCTGAGATATGGACAAACATCTCTCTCACACGGAATGAGACTGGAGATGGGTCCATCTCTCCAGACCCAGTATAGAGAGTGTCTGAGATATGGACAAACATCTCTCTCACACGGAATGAGACTGGAGATGGGTCCATCTCTCCAGACCCAGTATAGAGAGTGTCTGAGATATGGACAAACATCTCTCTCACACGGAATGAGACTGGAGATGGGTCCATCTCTCCAGACCCAGTATAGAGAGTGTCTGAGATATGGACAAACATCTCTCTCACACGGAATGAGACTGGAGATGGGTCCATCTCTCCAGACCCAGTATAGAGAGTGTCTGAGATATGGACAAACATCTCTCTCACACGGAATGAGACTGGAGATGGGTCCATCTCTCCAGACCCAGTATAGAGAGTGTCTGAGATATGGACAAACATCTCTCTCACACGGAATGAGACTGGAGATGGGTCCATCTCTCCAGACCCAGTATAGAGAGTGTCTGAGATATGGACAAACATCTCTCTCACACGGAATGAGACTGGAGATGGGTCCATCTCTCCAGACCCAGTATAGAGAGTGTCTGAGATATGGACAAACATCTCTCTCACACGGAATGAGACTGGAGATGGGTCCATCTCTCCAGACCCAGTATAGAGAGTGTCTGAGATATGGACAAACATCTCTCTCACACGGAATGAGACTGGAGATGGGTCCATCTCTCCAGACCCAGTATAGAGAGTGTCTGAGATATGGACAAACATCTCTCTCACACGGAATGAGACTGGAGATGGGTCCATCTCTCCAGACCCAGTATAGAGAGTGTCTGAGATATGGACAAACATCTCTCTCACACGGAATGAGACTGGAGATGGGTCCATCTCTCCAGACCCAGTATAGAGAGTGTCTGAGATATGGACAAACATCTCTCTCACACGGAATGAGACTGGAGATGGGTCCATCTCTCCAGACCCAGTATAGAGAGTGTCTGAGATATGGACAAACATCTCTCTCACACGGAATGAGACTGGAGATGGGTCCATCTCTCCAGACCCAGTATAGAGAGTGTCTGAGATATGGACAAACATCTCTCTCACACGGAATGAGACTGGAGATGGGTCCATCTCTCCAGACCCAGTATAGAGAGTGTCTGAGATATGGACAAACATCTCTCTCACACGGAATGAGACTGGAGATGGGTCCATCTCTCCAGACCCAGTATAGAGAGTGTCTGAGATATGGACAAACATCTCTCTCACACGGAATGAGACTGGAGATGGGTCCATCTCTCCAGACCCAGTATAGAGAGTGTCTGAGATATGGACAAACATCTCTCTCACACGGAATGAGACTGGAGATGGGTCCATCTCTCCAGACCCAGTATAGAGAGTGTCTGAGATATGGACAAACATCTCTCTCACACGGAATGAGACTGGAGATGGGTCCATCTCTCCAGACCCAGTATAGAGAGTGTCTGAGATATGGACAAACATCTCTCTCACACGGAATGAGACTGGAGATGGGTCCATCTCTCCAGACCCAGTATAGAGAGTGTCTGAGATATGGACAAACATCTCTCTCACACGGAATGAGACTGGAGATGGGTCCATCTCTCCAGACCCAGTATAGAGAGTGTCTGAGATATGGACAAACATCTCTCTCACACGGAATGAGACTGGAGATGGGTCCATCTCTCCAGACCCAGTATAGAGAGTGTCTGAGATATGGACAAACATCTCTCTCACACGGAATGAGACTGGAGATGGGTCCATCTCTCCAGACCCAGTATAGAGAGTGTCTGAGATATGGACAAACATCTCTCTCACACGGAATGAGACTGGAGATGGGTCCATCTCTCCAGACCCAGTATAGAGAGTGTCTGAGATATGGACAAACATCTCTCTCACACGGAATGAGACTGGAGATGGGTCCATCTCTCCAGACCCAGTATAGAGAGTGTCTGAGATATGGACAAACATCTCTCTCACACGGAATGAGACTGGAGATGGGTCCATCTCTCCAGACCCAGTATAGAGAGTGTCTGAGATATGGACAAACATCTCTCTCACACGGAATGAGACTGGAGATGGGTCCATCTCTCCAGACCCAGTATAGAGAGTGTCTGAGATATGGACAAACATCTCTCTCACACGGAATGAGACTGGAGATGGGTCCATCTCTCCAGACCCAGTATAGAGAGTGTCTGAGATATGGACAAACATCTCTCTCACACGGAATGAGACTGGAGATGGGTCCATCTCTCCAGACCCAGTATAGAGAGTGTCTGAGATATGGACAAACATCTCTCTCACACGGAATGAGACTGGAGATGGGTCCATCTCTCCAGACCCAGTATAGAGAGTGTCTGAGATATGGACAAACATCTCTCTCACACGGAATGAGACTGGAGATGGGTCCATCTCTCCAGACCCAGTATAGAGAGTGTCTGAGATATGGACAAACATCTCTCTCACACGGAATGAGACTGGAGATGGGTCCATCTCTCCAGACCCAGTATAGAGAGTGTCTGAGATATGGACAAACATCTCTCTCACACGGAATGAGACTGGAGATGGGTCCATCTCTCCAGACCCAGTATAGAGAGTGTCTGAGATATGGACAAACATCTCTCTCACACGGAATGAGACTGGAGATGGGTCCATCTCTCCAGACCCAGTATAGAGAGTGTCTGAGATATGGACAAACATCTCTCTCACACGGAATGAGACTGGAGATGGGTCCATCTCTCCAGACCCAGTATAGAGAGTGTCTGAGATATGGACAAACATCTCTCTCACACGGAATGAGACTGGAGATGGGTCCATCTCTCCAGACCCAGTATAGAGAGTGTCTGAGATATGGACAAACATCTCTCTCACACGGAATGAGACTGGAGATGGGTCCATCTCTCCAGACCCAGTATAGAGAGTGTCTGAGATATGGACAAACATCTCTCTCACACGGAATGAGACTGGAGATGGGTCCATCTCTCCAGACCCAGTATAGAGAGTGTCTGAGATATGGACAAACATCTCTCTCACACGGAATGAGACTGGAGATGGGTCCATCTCTCCAGACCCAGTATAGAGAGTGTCTGAGATATGGACAAACATCTCTCTCACACGGAATGAGACTGGAGATGGGTCCATCTCTCCAGACCCAGTATAGAGAGTGTCTGAGATATGGACAAACATCTCTCTCACACGGAATGAGACTGGAGATGGGTCCATCTCTCCAGACCCAGTATAGAGAGTGTCTGAGATATGGACAAACATCTCTCTCACACGGAATGAGACTGGAGATGGGTCCATCTCTCCAGACCCAGTATAGAGAGTGTCTGAGATATGGACAAACATCTCTCTCACACGGAATGAGACTGGAGATGGGTCCATCTCTCCAGACCCAGTATAGAGAGTGTCTGAGATATGGACAAACATCTCTCTCACACGGAATGAGACTGGAGATGGGTCCATCTCTCCAGACCCAGTATAGAGAGTGTCTGAGATATGGACAAACATCTCTCTCACACGGAATGAGACTGGAGATGGGTCCATCTCTCCAGACCCAGTATAGAGAGTGTCTGAGATATGGACAAACATCTCTCTCACACGGAATGAGACTGGAGATGGGTCCATCTCTCCAGACCCAGTATAGAGAGTGTCTGAGATATGGACAAACATCTCTCTCACACGGAATGAGACTGGAGATGGGTCCATCTCTCCAGACCCAGTATAGAGAGTGTCTGAGATATGGACAAACATCTCTCTCACACGGAATGAGACTGGAGATGGGTCCATCTCTCCAGACCCAGTATAGAGAGTGTCTGAGATATGGACAAACATCTCTCTCACACGGAATGAGACTGGAGATGGGTCCATCTCTCCAGACCCAGTATAGAGAGTGTCTGAGATATGGACAAACATCTCTCTCACACGGAATGAGACTGGAGATGGGTCCATCTCTCCAGACCCAGTATAGAGAGTGTCTGAGATATGGACAAACATCTCTCTCACACGGAATGAGACTGGAGATGGGTCCATCTCTCCAGACCCAGTATAGAGAGTGTCTGAGATATGGACAAACATCTCTCTCACACGGAATGAGACTGGAGATGGGTCCATCTCTCCAGACCCAGTATAGAGAGTGTCTGAGATATGGACAAACATCTCTCTCACACGGAATGAGACTGGAGATGGGTCCATCTCTCCAGACCCAGTATAGAGAGTGTCTGAGATATGGACAAACATCTCTCTCACACGGAATGAGACTGGAGATGGGTCCATCTCTCCAGACCCAGTATAGAGAGTGTCTGAGATATGGACAAACATCTCTCTCACACGGAATGAGACTGGAGATGGGTCCATCTCTCCAGACCCAGTATAGAGAGTGTCTGAGATATGGACAAACATCTCTCTCACACGGAATGAGACTGGAGATGGGTCCATCTCTCCAGACCCAGTATAGAGAGTGTCTGAGATATGGACAAACATCTCTCTCACACGGAATGAGACTGGAGATGGGTCCATCTCTCCAGACCCAGTATAGAGAGTGTCTGAGATATGGACAAACATCTCTCTCACACGGAATGAGACTGGAGATGGGTCCATCTCTCCAGACCCAGTATAGAGAGTGTCTGAGATATGGACAAACATCTCTCTCACACGGAATGAGACTGGAGATGGGTCCATCTCTCCAGACCCAGTATAGAGAGTGTCTGAGATATGGACAAACATCTCTCTCACACGGAATGAGACTGGAGATGGGTCCATCTCTCCAGACCCAGTATAGAGAGTGTCTGAGATATGGACAAACATCTCTCTCACACGGAATGAGACTGGAGATGGGTCCATCTCTCCAGACCCAGTATAGAGAGTGTCTGAGATATGGACAAACATCTCTCTCACACGGAATGAGACTGGAGATGGGTCCATCTCTCCAGACCCAGTATAGAGAGTGTCTGAGATATGGACAAACATCTCTCTCACACGGAATGAGACTGGAGATGGGTCCATCTCTCCAGACCCAGTATAGAGAGTGTCTGAGATATGGACAAACATCTCTCTCACACGGAATGAGACTGGAGATGGGTCCATCTCTCCAGACCCAGTATAGAGAGTGTCTGAGATATGGACAAACATCTCTCTCACACGGAATGAGACTGGAGATGGGTCCATCTCTCCAGACCCAGTATAGAGAGTGTCTGAGATATGGACAAACATCTCTCTCACACGGAATGAGACTGGAGATGGGTCCATCTCTCCAGACCCAGTATAGAGAGTGTCTGAGATATGGACAAACATCTCTCTCACACGGAATGAGACTGGAGATGGGTCCATCTCTCCAGACCCAGTATAGAGAGTGTCTGAGATATGGACAAACATCTCTCTCACACGGAATGAGACTGGAGATGGGTCCATCTCTCCAGACCCAGTATAGAGAGTGTCTGAGATATGGACAAACATCTCTCTCACACGGAATGAGACTGGAGATGGGTCCATCTCTCCAGACCCAGTATAGAGAGTGTCTGAGATATGGACAAACATCTCTCTCACACGGAATGAGACTGGAGATGGGTCCATCTCTCCAGACCCAGTATAGAGAGTGTCTGAGATATGGACAAACATCTCTCTCACACGGAATGAGACTGGAGATGGGTCCATCTCTCCAGACCCAGTATAGAGAGTGTCTGAGATATGGACAAACATCTCTCTCACACGGAATGAGACTGGAGATGGGTCCATCTCTCCAGACCCAGTATATAGAGTGTCTGAGATATGGACAAACATCTCTCTCACACGGAATGAGACTGGAGATGGGTCCATCTCTCCAGACCCAGTATAGAGAGTGTCTGAGATATGGACAAACATCTCTCTCACACGGAATGAGACTGGAGATGGGTCCATCTCTCCAGACCCAGTATAGAGAGTGTCTGAGATATGGACAAACATCTCTCTCACACGGAATGAGACTGGAGATGGGTCCATCTCTCCAGACCCAGTATAGAGAGTGTCTGAGATATGGACAAACATCTCTCTCACACGGAATGAGACTGGAGATGGGTCCATCTCTCCAGACCCAGTATAGAGAGTGTCTGAGATATGGACAAACATCTCTCTCACACGGAATGAGACTGGAGATGGGTCCATCTCTCCAGACCCAGTATAGAGAGTGTCTGAGATATGGACAAACATCTCTCTCACACGGAATGAGACTGGAGATGGGTCCATCTCTCCAGACCCAGTATAGAGAGTGTCTGAGATATGGACAAACATCTCTCTCACACGGAATGAGACTGGAGATGGGTCCATCTCTCCAGACCCAGTATAGAGAGTGTCTGAGATATGGACAAACATCTCTCTCACACGGAATGAGACTGGAGATGGGTCCATCTCTCCAGACCCAGTATAGAGAGTGTCTGAGATATGGACAAACATCTCTCTCACACGGAATGAGACTGGAGATGGGTCCATCTCTCCAGACCCAGTATAGAGAGTGTCTGAGATATGGACAAACATCTCTCTCACACGGAATGAGACTGGAGATGGGTCCATCTCTCCAGACCCAGTATAGAGAGTGTCTGAGATATGGACAAACATCTCTCTCACACGGAATGAGACTGGAGATGGGTCCATCTCTCCAGACCCAGTATAGAGAGTGTCTGAGATATGGACAAACATCTCTCTCACACGGAATGAGACTGGAGATGGGTCCATCTCTCCAGACCCAGTATAGAGAGTGTCTGAGATATGGACAAACATCTCTCTCACACGGAATGAGACTGGAGATGGGTCCATCTCTCCAGACCCAGTATAGAGAGTGTCTGAGATATGGACAAACATCTCTCTCACACGGAATGAGACTGGAGATGGGTCCATCTCTCCAGACCCAGTATAGAGAGTGTCTGAGATATGGACAAACATCTCTCTCACACGGAATGAGACTGGAGATGGGTCCATCTCTCCAGACCCAGTATAGAGAGTGTCTGAGATATGGACAAACATCTCTCTCACACGGAATGAGACTGGAGATGGGTCCATCTCTCCAGACCCAGTATAGAGAGTGTCTGAGATATGGACAAACATCTCTCTCACACGGAATGAGACTGGAGATGGGTCCATCTCTCCAGACCCAGTATAGAGAGTGTCTGAGATATGGACAAACATCTCTCTCACACGGAATGAGACTGGAGATGGGTCCATCTCTCCAGACCCAGTATAGAGAGTGTCTGAGATATGGACAAACATCTCTCTCACACGGAATGAGACTGGAGATGGGTCCATCTCTCCAGACCCAGTATAGAGAGTGTCTGAGATATGGACAAACATCTCTCTCACACGGAATGAGACTGGAGATGGGTCCATCTCTCCAGACCCAGTATAGAGAGTGTCTGAGATATGGACAAACATCTCTCTCACACGGAATGAGACTGGAGATGGGTCCATCTCTCCAGACCCAGTATAGAGAGTGTCTGAGATATGGACAAACATCTCTCTCACACGGAATGAGACTGGAGATGGGTCCATCTCTCCAGACCCAGTATAGAGAGTGTCTGAGATATGGACAAACATCTCTCTCACACGGAATGAGACTGGAGATGGGTCCATCTCTCCAGACCCAGTATAGAGAGTGTCTGAGATATGGACAAACATCTCTCTCACACGGAATGAGACTGGAGATGGGTCCATCTCTCCAGACCCAGTATAGAGAGTGTCTGAGATATGGACAAACATCTCTCTCACACGGAATGAGACTGGAGATGGGTCCATCTCTCCAGACCCAGTATAGAGAGTGTCTGAGATATGGACAAACATCTCTCTCACACGGAATGAGACTGGAGATGGGTCCATCTCTCCAGACCCAGTATAGAGAGTGTCTGAGATATGGACAAACATCTCTCTCACACGGAATGAGACTGGAGATGGCTCCATCTCTCCAGACCCAGTATATAGAGTGTCTGAGATATGGACAAACATCTCTCTCACACGGAATGAGACTGGAGATGGGTCCATCTCTCCAGACCCAGTATAGAGAGTGTCTGAGATATGGACAAACATCTCTCTCACACGGAATGAGACTGGAGATGGGTCCATCTCTCCAGACCCAGTATAGAGAGTGTCTGAGATATGGACAAACATCTCTCTCACACGGAATGAGACTGGAGATGGGTCCATCTCTCCAGACCCAGTATAGAGAGTGTCTGAGATATGGACAAACATCTCTCTCACACGGAATGAGACTGGAGATGGGTCCATCTCTCCAGACCCAGTATAGAGAGTGTCTGAGATATGGACAAACATCTCTCTCACACGGAATGAGACTGGAGATGGGTCCATCTCTCCAGACCCAGTATAGAGAGTGTCTGAGATATGGACAAACATCTCTCTCACACGGAATGAGACTGGAGATGGGTCCATCTCTCCAGACCCAGTATAGAGAGTGTCTGAGATATGGACAAACATCTCTCTCACACGGAATGAGACTGGAGATGGGTCCATCTCTCCAGACCCAGTATAGAGAGTGTCTGAGATATGGACAAACATCTCTCTCACACGGAATGAGACTGGAGATGGGTCCATCTCTCCAGACCCAGTATAGAGAGTGTCTGAGATATGGACAAACATCTCTCTCACACGGAATGAGACTGGAGATGGGTCCATCTCTCCAGACCCAGTATAGAGAGTGTCTGAGATATGGACAAACATCTCTCTCACACGGAATGAGACTGGAGATGGGTCCATCTCTCCAGACCCAGTATAGAGAGTGTCTGAGATATGGACAAACATCTCTCTCACACGGAATGAGACTGGAGATGGGTCCATCTCTCCAGACCCAGTATAGAGAGTGTCTGAGATATGGACAAACATCTCTCTCACACGGAATGAGACTGGAGATGGGTCCATCTCTCCAGACCCAGTATAGAGAGTGTCTGAGATATGGACAAACATCTCTCTCACACGGAATGAGACTGGAGATGGGTCCATCTCTCCAGACCCAGTATAGAGAGTGTCTGAGATATGGACAAACATCTCTCTCACACGGAATGAGACTGGAGATGCTCCATCTCTCCAGACCCAGTATAGAGAGTGTCTGAGATATGGACAAACATCTCTCTCACACGGAATGAGACTGGAGATGGGTCCATCTCTCCAGACCCAGTATAGAGAGTGTCTGAGATATGGACAAACATCTCTCTCACACGGAATGAGACTGGAGATGGGTCCATCTCTCCAGACCCAGTATAGAGAGTGTCTGAGATATGGACAAACATCTCTCTCACACGGAATGAGACTGGAGATGGGTCCATCTCTCCAGACCCAGTATAGAGAGTGTCTGAGATATGGACAAACATCTCTCTCACACGGAATGAGACTGGAGATGGGTCCATCTCTCCAGACCCAGTATAGAGAGTGTCTGAGATATGGACAAACATCTCTCTCACACGGAATGAGACTGGAGATGGGTCCATCTCTCCAGACCCAGTATAGAGAGTGTCTGAGATATGGACAAACATCTCTCTCACACGGAATGAGACTGGAGATGGGTCCATCTCTCCAGACCCAGTATAGAGAGTGTCTGAGATATGGACAAACATCTCTCTCACACGGAATGAGACTGGAGATGGGTCCATCTCTCCAGACCCAGTATAGAGAGTGTCTGAGATATGGACAAACATCTCTCTCACACGGAATGAGACTGGAGATGGGTCCATCTCTCCAGACCCAGTATAGAGAGTGTCTGAGATATGGACAAACATCTCTCTCACACGGAATGAGACTGGAGATGGGTCCATCTCTCCAGACCCAGTATAGAGAGTGTCTGAGATATGGACAAACATCTCTCTCACACGGAATGAGACTGGAGATGGGTCCATCTCTCCAGACCCAGTATAGAGAGTGTCTGAGATATGGACAAACATCTCTCTCACACGGAATGAGACTGGAGATGGGTCCATCTCTCCAGACCCAGTATAGAGAGTGTCTGAGATATGGACAAACATCTCTCTCACACGGAATGAGACTGGAGATGGGTCCATCTCTCCAGACCCAGTATAGAGAGTGTCTGAGATATGGACAAACATCTCTCTCACACGGAATGAGACTGGAGATGGGTCCATCTCTCCAGACCCAGTATAGAGAGTGTCTGAGATATGGACAAACATCTCTCTCACACGGAATGAGACTGGAGATGGGTCCATCTCTCCAGACCCAGTATAGAGAGTGTCTGAGATATGGACAAACATCTCTCTCACACGGAATGAGACTGGAGATGGGTCCATCTCTCCAGACCCAGTATAGAGAGTGTCTGAGATATGGACAAACATCTCTCTCACACGGAATGAGACTGGAGATGGGTCCATCTCTCCAGACCCAGTATATAGAGTGTCTGAGATATGGACAAACATCTCTCTCACACGGAATGAGACTGGAGATGGGTCCATCTCTCCAGACCCAGTATATAGAGTGTCTGAGATATGGACAAACATCTCTCTCACACGGAATGAGACTGGAGATGGGTCCATCTCTCCAGACCCAGTATAGAGAGTGTCTGAGATATGGACAAACATCTCTCTCACACGGAATGAGACTGGAGATGGGTCCATCTCTCCAGACCCAGTATAGAGAGTGTCTGAGATATGGACAAACATCTCTCTCACACGGAATGAGACTGGAGATGGGTCCATCTCTCCAGACCCAGTATATAGAGTGTCTGAGATATGGACAAACATCTCTCTCACACGGAATGAGACTGGAGATGGGTCCATCTCTCCAGACCCAGTATAGAGAGTGTCTGAGATATGGACAAACATCTCTCTCACACGGAATGAGACTGGAGATGGGTCCATCTCTCCAGACCCAGTATAGAGAGTGTCTGAGATATGGACAAACATCTCTCTCACACGGAATGAGACTGGAGATGGGTCCATCTCTCCAGACCCAGTATAGAGAGTGTCTGAGATATGGACAAACATCTCTCTCACACGGAATGAGACTGGAGATGGGTCCATCTCTCCAGACCCAGTATAGAGAGTGTCTGAGATATGGACAAACATCTCTCTCACACGGAATGAGACTGGAGATGGGTCCATCTCTCCAGACCCAGTATAGAGAGTGTCTGAGATATGGACAAACATCTCTCTCACACGGAATGAGACTGGAGATGGGTCCATCTCTCCAGACCCAGTATATAGAGTGTCTGAGATATGGACAAACATCTCTCTCACACGGAATGAGACTGGAGATGGGTCCATCTCTCCAGACCCAGTATAGAGAGTGTCTGAGATATGGACAAACATCTCTCTCACACGGAATGAGACTGGAGATGGGTCCATCTCTCCAGACCCAGTATAGAGAGTGTCTGAGATATGGACAAACATCTCTCTCACACGGAATGAGACTGGAGATGGGTCCATCTCTCCAGACCCAGTATAGAGAGTGTCTGAGATATGGACAAACATCTCTCTCACACGGAATGAGACTGGAGATGGGTCCATCTCTCCAGACCCAGTATAGAGAGTGTCTGAGATATGGACAAACATCTCTCTCACACGGAATGAGACTGGAGATGGGTCCATCTCTCCAGACCCAGTATAGAGAGTGTCTGAGATATGGACAAACATCTCTCTCACACGGAATGAGACTGGAGATGGGTCCATCTCTCCAGACCCAGTATAGAGAGTGTCTGAGATATGGACAAACATCTCTCTCACACGGAATGAGACTGGAGATGGGTCCATCTCTCCAGACCCAGTATAGAGAGTGTCTGAGATATGGACAAACATCTCTCTCACACGGAATGAGACTGGAGATGGGTCCATCTCTCCAGACCCAGTATAGAGAGTGTCTGAGATATGGACAAACATCTCTCTCACACGGAATGAGACTGGAGATGGGTCCATCTCTCCAGACCCAGTATAGAGAGTGTCTGAGATATGGTCAAACATCTCTCTCACACGGAGTGAGACTGGAGATGGTCCATCTCTCCAGTTCCAGTATAGAGAGTGTCTGAGATATGGACAAACATCTCTCTCACACGGAATGAGACTGGAGATGGGTCCATCTCTCCAGACCCAGTATAGAGAGTGTCTGAGATATGGACAAACATCTCTCTCACACGGAATGAGACTGGAGATGGGTCCATCTCTCCAGACCCAGTATAGAGAGTGTCTGAGATATGGACAAACATCTCTCTCACACGGAATGAGACTGGAGATGGGCTCCATCTCTCAGACCCAGTATAGACTGTGTCTGAGATATGGACAAACATCTCTCTCACACAGAAATGAGACTGGAGATGCTCCATCTCTCCAGACCCAGTATATAGAGTGTCTGAGATATGGACAAACATCTCTCTCACACGGAATGAGACGGGAGATGGGTCCATCTCTCCAGACCCATTATAGAGAGTGTCTGAGATATGGACAACATCTCTCTCACACGGAATGAGACTGGAGATGGGTCCATCTCTCCAGACCAGTATAGAGAGTGTCTGAGATATGGACAAACATCTCTCTCACACGGATGAGACTGGTGAAGCGTCCATCTCTCCAGACCAGTATAGAGAGTGTCTGAGATATGGACAAAACATCTCTCTCACACGGAATGAGACTGGAGATGGGTTCATCTCTCCACACCTAGTATAGAGTGTCTGAGATATGTGACAAACATCTCTTCACACGGAATGAGACTGGAGATGCTCCATCTCTCCAGACCCAGTATAGAGAGTGTCTGAGATATGGACAAACATCTCTCTCACTCAGAATGAGACTGGAGATGGGTCCATCTCTCCAGACCCAGTATATAGAGTGTTTGAGATATGGACAAACATCTCACTCACACAGAATGAGACTGGAGATGCTCCATCTCTCCACACCTTGTATAGAGTGTCTGAGATATGGACAAACATCTCTCTCACCCAGAAATGAGACTGGAGATGGCTCCATCTCTCCAGACCTAGTGTAGAGTGTTTCTGAGATACGGACAAACATCTCTCTCACACGGAATGAGACTGGAGATGGGTCCATCTCTCCAGACCCAGTATATAGAGTGTCTGAGATATGGACAAACATCTCTCTCACACAGAATGAGACTGGAGATGCGTCCATCTCTCCAGACCCAGTATAGAGAGTCTCTGAGATATGGACAAACATCTCTCTCACACGGAATGAGACTGGAGATGGGTTCATCTCTCCAGACCCAGTATAGAGAGTGTCTGAGATATGGACAAACATCTCACTCACACAGAATGAGACTGGAGATGCTCCATCTCTCCAGACCCAGTATATAGAGTGTCTGAGATATGGACAAACATCTCTCTCACACGGAATGAGACTGGAGATGGGTCCATCTCTCCAGACCCAGTATAGAGAGTGTCTGAGATATGGACAAACATCTCTCTCACACGGAATGAGACTGGAGATGCTCCATCTCTCCAGACCCAGTATATAGAGTGTCTGAGATATGGACAAACATCTCTCTCACACGGAATGAGACTGGAGATGGGTCCATCTCTCCAGCCCAGTATAGAGAGTGTCTGAGATATGGACAAACATCTCACTCACACGGAATGAAACTGGAGATGGGTCCATCTCTCCAGACCCAGTATAGAGAGTGTCTGAGATATGGACAAACATCTCTCTCACACGGAATGAGACTGGAGACGGGTCCATCTCTCCAGACCCAGTATAGAGAGTGTCTGAGATAAGGACAAACATCTCTCTCACACGGAATGAGTCTGGAGATGGGTCCATCTCTTCCAGACCCGGCATAGAGAGTGTCTGAGATATGACAAACATCTCTCTCACACGGAATGAGACTGGAGATGGGTCCATCTCTCCAGACCTAGTATAGAGAGTGTCTGAGATATGGACAAAACATCTCTCTCACACGGAATGAGACTGGAGATGGGTCCATCTCTCCAGACCCAGTATAGAGAGTGTCTGAGATATGGACAAACATCTCTCTCACACGGAATGAGACTGGAGATGGGTCCCATCTCTCCAGACCCAGTATAGAGAGTGTCTGAGATATGGACAAACATCTCTCTCACACGGAATGAGACTGGAGATGGGTCCATCTCTCCAGACCCAGTATAGAGAGTGTCTGAGATAGGACAAACATCTCTCTCACACGGAATGAGACTGGAGATGGGTCCATCTCTCCAGACCCAGTATATAGAGTGTCTGAGATATGGGACAAACATCTCTCTCACACGGAATGAGACTGGAGATGGGTCCATCTCTCCAGACCCAGTATAGAGAGTGTCTGAGATATGGACAAACATCTCTCTCACACAGAATGAGACTGGAGATGCGTCCATCTCTCCAGACCCAGTATAGAGAGTCTCTGAGATATGGACAAACATCTCTCTCACACGGAATGAGACTGGAGATGGGTCCATCTCTCCAGACCCAGTATAGAGAGTGTCTGAGATATGGACAAACATCTCTCTCACACGGAATGAGACTGGAGATGGCTCCATCTCTCCAGACCCGAGTATAGAGAGTGTCTGAGATATGGACAAACATCTCTCTCACACGGAATGAGACTGGAGATGGTCCATCTCTCCAGACCAGTATAAGAGTGTCTGAGATATGGACAAACATCTCTCTCACACGGAATGAGACTGGAGATGCTCCATCTCTCCAGACCCAGTATAGAGAGTGTCTGAGATATGGACAAACATCTCTCTCACACGGAATGAGACTGGAGATGCTCCATCTCTCCAGACCCAGTATATAGAGTGTCTGAGATATGGACAAACATCTCTCTCACACGGAATGAGACTGGAGATGCTCCATCTCTCCAGACCCAGTATAGAGAGTGTCTGAGATATGGACAAACATCTCTCTCACACGGAATGAGACTGGAGATGGGTCCATCTCTCCAGACCCAGTATAGAGAGTGTCTGAGATATGGACAAACATCTCTCTCACACAGAATGAGACTGGAGATGGGTCCATCTCTCCAGACCCAGTATATAGAGTGTCTGAGATATGGACAAACATCTCTCTCACACGGAATGAGACTGGAGATGGGTCCATCTCTCCAGACCCAGTATAGAGAGTGTCTGAGATATGGACAAACATCTCTCTCACACGGAATGAGACTGGAGATGCTCCATCTCTCCAGACCCAGTATAGAGAGTGTCTGAGATATGGACAAACATCTCTCTCACACGGAATGAGACTGGATATGGGTCCATCTCTCCAGACCCAGTATAGAGAGTGTCTGAGATATGGACAAACATCTCTCTCACACGGAATGAGACTGGAGATGGGCTCCATCTCTCCAGACCCAGTATAGAGAGTGTCTGAGATATGGACAAACATCTCTCTCACACGGAATGAGACTGGAGATGGGCTCCATCTCTCCAGACCCAGTATAGAGAGTGTCTGAGATATGGACAAACATCTCTCTCACACGGAATGAGACTGGAGATGGGTCCATCTCTCCAGACCCAGTATAGAGAGTGTCTGAGATATGGACAAAACATCTCTCTCACACGGAATGAGACTGGAGATGGCTCCATCTCTCCAGACCTAGTGTAGAGTGTTTCTGAGATACGGACAAACATCTCTCTCACACGGAATGAGACTGGAGATGGGTCCATCTCTCCAGACCCAGTATATAGAGTGTCTGAGATATGGACAAACATCTCTCTCACACGGAATGAGACTGGAGATGCTCCATCTCTCCAGACCTAGTGTAGAGTGTTTCTGAGATACGGACAAACATCTCTCTCACACGGAATGAGACTGGAGATGGGTCCATCTCTCCAGACCCAGTATAGAGAGTGTCTGAGATATGGACAAACATCTCTCTCACACGGAATGAGACTGGAGATGGGTCCATCTCTCCAGACCCAGTATAGAGAGTGTCTGAGATATGGACAAACATCTCTCTCACACGGAATGAGACTGGAGATGGGTCCAACTCTCCAGACCCAGTATAGAGAGTGTCTGAGATATGGACAAACATCTCTCTCACACGGAATGAGACTGGAGATGGGTCCATCTCTCCAGACCTAGTATAGAGAGTGTCTGAGATATGGACAAACATCTCTCTCACACGGAATGAGACTGGAGATGGGTCCATCTCTCCAGACCCAGTATAGAGAGTGTCTGAGATATGGACAAACATCTCTCTCACACGAATGAGACTGGAGATGGGTCCATCTCTCCAGACCCTAGTATATAGAGTGTCTGAGATATGGACAAACATCTCTCTCACACGGAATGAGACTGGAGATGGGTCCATCTCTCCAGACCCAGTATAGAGAGTGTCTGAGATATGGACAAACATCTCTCTCACACGGAATGAGACTGGAGATGGGTCCATCTCTCCAGACCCAGTATAGAGAGTGTCTGAGATATGGACAAACATCTCTCTCACACGGAATGAGACTGGAGATGGGTCCATCTCTCCAGACCCAGTATAGAAGTGTCTGAGATATGGACAAACATCTCACTCACACGGAATGAGACTGGAGATGGCTCCATCTCTCAGACCCAGTATATAGAGTGTCTGAGATATGGACAAACAACTCTCTCACACGGAATGAGACTGGAGATTGGTCCATCTCTCCAGACCCAGTATAGAGAGTGTCTGAGATATGGACAAACATCTCTCTCACACGGAATGAGACTGGAGATGGGTCCATCTCTCCAGACCCAGTATATAGAGTGTTTGAGATATGGACAAACATCTCACTCACACAGAATGAGACTGGAGATGGGTCCATCTCTCCAGACCCAGTATAGAGAGTGTCTGAGATATGGACAAACATCTCTCTCACACGGAATGAGACTGGAGATGCTCCATCTCTCCAGACCCAGTATAGAGAGTGTCTGAGATATGGACAAACATCTCTCTCACACGGAATGAGACTGGAGATGGTCCATCTCTCCAGACCCAGTATAGAGAGTGTCTGAGATATGGACAAACATCTCTCTCACACGGAATGAGACTGGAGATGCTCCATCTCTCCAGACCCAGTATATAGAGTGTCTGAGATATGGACAAACATCTCTCTCACACGGAATGAGACTGGAGATGGTTCCATCTCTCCAGACCCAGTATATAGAGTGTCTGAGATATGGACAAACATCTCTCTCACACGGAATGAGACTGGAGATGGGTCCATCTCTCCAGACCCAGTATAGAGAGTGTCTGAGATATGGACAAACATCTCTCTCACACGGAATGAGACTGGAGATGGGTCCATCTCTCCAGACCAAGTATATAGAGTGTCTGAGATATGGACAAAAATCTCTCTCACACGGAATGAGACTGGAGATGGGTCCATCTCTCCAGACCCAGTATAGAGAGTGTCTGAGATATGGACAAACATCTCTCTCACACGGAATGAGACTGGAGATGGTCCATCTCTCCAGACCCAGTATAGAGAGTGTCTGAGATATGGACAAACATCTCTCTCACACGGAATGAGACTGGAGATGGCTCCATCTCTCCAGACCCAGTATAGAGAGTGTCTGAGATATGGACAAACATCTCTCTCACACGGAATGAGACTGGAGATGGCTCCATCTCTCCAGACCCATATATAGAGTGTCTGAGATATGGACAAACATCTCTCTCACACGAATGAGACTGGAGATGGGTCCATCTCTCCAGACCCAGTATAGAGAGTGTCTGAGATATGGACAAACATCTCTCTCACACGGAATGAGACTGGAGATGGGTCCATCTCTCCAGACCCAGTATAGAGAGTGTCTGAGATATGGACAAACATCTCTCTCACACGGAATGAGACTGGAGATGGGTCCATCTCTCCAGACCCAGTATAGAGAGTGTCTGAGATATGGACAAACATCTCTCTCACACGGAATGAGACTGGAGATGGCTCCATCTCTCCAGACCCAGTATAGAGAGTGTCTGAGATATGGACAAACATCTCTCTCACACGGAATGAGACTGGAGATGGGTCCATCTCTCCAGACCCAGTATAGAGAGTGTCTGAGATATGGACAAACATCTCTCTCACACGGAATGAGACTGGAGATGGGTCCATCTCTCCAGACCCAGTATAGAGAGTGTCTGAGATATGGACAAACATCTCTCTCACACGGAATGAGACTGGAGATGGCTCCATCTCTCCAGACCCAGTATAGAGAGTGTCTGAGATATGGACAAACATCTCTCTCACACGGAATGAGACTGGAGATGGGTCCATCTCTCCAGACCCAGTATAGAGAGTGTCTGAGATATGGACAAACATCTCTCTCACACGGAATGAGACTGGAGATGCTCCATCTCTCCAGACCCAGTATATAGAGTGTCTGAGATATGGACAAACATCTCTCTCACACGGAATGAGACTGGAGATGGTCCATCTCTCCAGACCCAGTATAGAGAGTGTCTGAGATATGGACAAACATCTCTCTCACACGGAATGAGACTGGAGATGCTCCATCTCTCCAGACCTAGTATATAGAGTGTCTGAGATATGGACAAACATCTCTCTCACACGGAATGAGACTGGAGATGGGTCCATCTCTCCAGACCCAGTATAGAGAGTGTCTGAGATATGGACAAACATCTCACTCACACGGAATGAGACTGGAGATGCTCCATCTCTCCAGACCCAGTATATAGAGTGTCTGAGATATGGACAAACATCTCTCTCACACGGAATGAGACTGGAGATGCTCCATCTCTCCAGACCCAGTATAGAGAGTGTCTGAGATATGGACAAACATCTCTCTCACACGGAATGAGACTGGAGATGGGTCCATCTCTCCAGACCCAGTATAGAGAGTGTCTGAGATATGGACAAACATCTCTCTCACACGGAATGAGACTGGAGATGGGTCCATCTCTCCAGACCCAGTATAGAGAGTGTCTGAGATATGGACAAACATCTCTCTCACACAGAATGAGACTGGAGATGGGTCCATCTCTCCAGACCCAGTATATAGAGTGTTTGAGATATGGACAAACATCTCTCGCACGCGGAATGGGACTGGAGATGGGTCCCTCTCTCCAGACCCGGTATAGAGAGTGTCTGAGATATGGACAAACATCTCTCTCACACGGAATGAGACTGGAGATGCTCCATCTCTCCACACCTAGTATAGAGTGTCTGAGATATGGACAAAACTCTCACTCACACAGAATGAGACTGGAGATGCTCCATCTCTCCAGACCCAGTATAGAGAGTGTCTGAGATATGGACAAACATCTCTCTCACACGGAATGAGACTGGAGATGGGTCCATCTCTCCAGACCCAGTATAGAGAGTGTCTGAGATATGGACAAACATCTCTCTCACACGGAATGAGACTGGAGATGCTCCATCTCTCCAGACCCAGTATATAGAGTGTCTGAGATATGGACAAACATCTCTCTCACACGGAATGAGACTGGAGATGCTCCATCTCTCCAGACCCATAATATAGAGTGTCTGAGATATGGACAAACATCTCACTCACACAGAATGAGACTGGAGATGGGTCCATCTCTCCAGACCAAGTATGTAGAGTGTCTGAGATATGGACAAAAATCTCTCTCACACGGAATGAGACTGGAGATGGGTCCATCTCTCCAGACCCAGTATAGAGAGTGTCTGAGATATGGACAAACATCTCTCTCACTCAGAATGAGACTGGAGATGGGTCCATCTCTCCAGACCCAGTATAGAGAGTGTCTGAGATATGGACAAACATCTCTCTCACACGGAATGAGACTGGAGATGGCTCCATCTCTCCAGACCCAGTATAGAGAGTGTCTGAGATATGGACAAACATCTCTCTCACACGGAATGAGACTGGAGATGGGTCCATCTCTCCAGACCCAGTATAGAGAGTGTCTGAGATATGGACAAACATCTCTCTCACACGGAATGAGACTGGAGATGGGTCCATCTCTCCAGACCCAGTATAGAGAGTGTCTGAGATATGGACAAACATCTCTCTCACACGGAATGAGACTGGAGATGGTCCATCTCTCCAGACCCAGTATAGAGAGTGTCTGAGATATGGACAAACATCTCTCTCACACGGAATGAGACTGGAGATGGGTCCATCTCTCCAGACCCAGTATAGAGAGTGTCTGAGATATGGACAAACATCTCTCTCACACGGAATGAGACTGGAGATGGGTCCATCTCTCCAGACCCTGTATATAGAGTGTCTGAGATATGGACAAACATATCTCTCACACGGAATGAGAATGGAGATGGGTCCATCTCTCCAGACCTAGTATATAGAGTGTCTGAGATATGGACAAACATCTCTCTCACACGGAATGAGACTGGAGATGGGTCCATCTCTCCAGACCCTGTATAGAGAGTGTCTGAGATATGGACAAACATCTCTCTCACACGGAATGAGACTGGAGATGGGTCCATCTCTCCAGACCCAGTATAGAGAGTGTCTGAGATATGGACAAACATCTCTCTCACACGGAATGAGACTGGAGATGGGTCCATCTCTCCAGACCCAGTATAGAGAGTGTCTGAGATATGGACAAACATCTCTCTCACACGGAATGAGACTGGAGATGGGTCCATCTCTCCAGACCCAGTATAGAGAGTGTCTGAGATATGGACAAACATCTCTCTCACACGGAATGAGACTGGAGATGGGTCCATCTCTCCAGACCCAGTATAGAGAGTGTCTGAGATATGGACAAACATCTCTCTCACACGGAATGAGACTGGAGATGCTCCATCTCTCCAGACCCAGTATAGAGAGTGTCTGAGATATGGACAAACATCTCTCTCACACGGAATGAGACTGGAGATGGGTCCATCTCTCCAGACCCAGTATAGAGAGTGTCTGAGATATGGACAAACATCTCTCTCACACGGAATGAGACTGGAGATGGGTTCATCTCTCCAGACCCAGTATAGAGAGTGTCTGAGATATGGACAAACATCTCTCTCACACGGAATGAGACTGGAGATGCTCCATCTCTCCAGACCTAGTATATAGAGTGTCTGAGATATGGACAAACATCTCTCTCACACGGAATGAGACTGGAGATGGGTCCATCTCTCCAGACCCAGTATAGAGAGTGTCTGAGATATGGACAAACATCTCTCTCACACGGAATGAGACTGGAGATGCTCCATCTCTCCAGACCCAGTATAGAGAGTGTCTGAGATATGGACAAACATCTCTCGCACGCGGAATGGGACTGGAGATTGGTCCCTCTCTCCAGACCCAGTATAGAGAGTGTCTGAGATATGGACAAACATCTCTCTCACACGGAATGAGACTGGAGATGGGTCCATCTCTCCAGACCAAGTATAGAGTGTCTGAGATATGGACAAAAATCTCTCTCACACGGAATGAGACTGGAGATGGGTCCATCTCTCCAGACCCAGTATAGAGAGTGTCTGAGATATGGACAAACATCTCTCTCACACGGAATGAGACTGGAGATGGGTCCATCTCTCCAGACCCAGTATATAGAGTGTCTGAGATATGGACAAACATCTCTCTCACACGGAATGAGACTGGAGATGGGTCCATCTCTCCAGACCCAGTATAGAGAGTGTCTGAGATATGGACAAACATCTCTCTCACACGGAATGAGACTGGAGATGGCTCCATCTCTCCAGACCCAGTATAGAGAGTGTCTGAGATATGGACAAACATCTCTCTCACACGGAATGAGACTGGAGATGGCTCCATCTCTCCAGACCCAGTATATAGAGTGTCTGAGATATGGACAAACATCTCTCTCACACGGAATGAGACTGGAGATGGGTCCATCTCTCCAGACCCAGTATAGAGAGTGTCTGAGATATGGACAAACATCTCTCTCACACGGAATGAGACTGGAGATGGGTCCATCTCTCCAGACCCAGTATATAGAGTGTCTGAGATATGGACAAACATCTCTCTCACACGGAATGAGACTGGAGATGGGTCCATCTCTCCAGACCCAGTATAGAGAGTGTCTGAGATATGGACAAACATCTCTCTCACACGGAATGAGACTGGAGATGGGTCCATCTCTCCAGACCCAGTATAGAGAGTGTCTGAGATATGGACAAACATCTCTCTCACACGGAATGAGACTGGAGATGCTCCATCTCTCCAGACCCAGTATAGAGAGTGTCTGAGATATGGACAAACATCTCTCTCACACGGAATGAGACTGGAGATGCTCCATCTCTCCAGACCCAGTATATAGAGTGTCTGAGATATGGACAAACATCTCTCTCACACGGAATGAGACTGGAGATGGGTCCATCTCTCCAGACCCAGTATAGAGAGTGTCTCAGATATGGACAAACATCTCACTCACACAGAATGAGGCTGGAGATGCTCCATCTCTCCAGACCCAGTATAGAGAGTGTCTGAGATATGGACAAACATCTCTCGCACGCGGAATGAGACTGGAGATGCTCCATCTCTCCACACCCAGTATAGAGAGTGTCTGAGATATGGACAAACATCTCACTCACACAGAATGAGACTGGAGATGGGTCCCTCTCTCCAGACCTAGTGTAGAGAGTGTCTCAGATATGGACAAACATCTCTCTCACACGGAATGAGACTGGAGATGGGTCCATCTCTCCAGACCCAGTATAGAGAGTGTCTGAGATATGGACAAACATCTCTCTCACACGGAATGAGACTGGAGATGGGTCCATCTCTCCAGACCTAGTGTAGAGAGTGTCTGAGATATGGACAAACATCTCTCTCACACGGAATGAGTCTGGAGATGGGTCCATCTCTCCAGACCCAGTATAGAGAGTGTCTGAGATATGGACAAACATCTCTCTCACACAGAATGAGACTGGAGATGGGTCCATCTCTCCAGACCTAGTATAGAGAGTGTCTGAGATATGGACAAACATCTCTCTCACACGGAATGAGACTGGAGATGGGTCCATCTCTCCAGACCCAGTATAGAGAGTGTCTGAGATATGGACAAACATCTCTCTCACACGGAATGAGACTGGAGATGGGTCCATCTCTCCAGACCCAGTATAGAGAGTGTCTGAGATATGGACAAACATCTCTCTCACACGGAATGAGACTGGAGATGGGTCCATCTCTCCAGACCCAGTATAGAGTGTCTGAGATATGGACAAACATCTCTCTCACACGGAATGAGACTGGAGATGGGTCCATCTCTCCAGACCCAGTATATAGAGTGTCTGAGATATGGACAAACATCTCTCTCACACGGAATGAGACTGGAGATGGGTCCATCTCTCCAGACCCAGTATAGAGAGTGTCTGAGATATGGACAAACATCTCTCTCACACGGAATGAGACTGGAGATGGGTCCATCTCTCCAGACCCAGTATAGAGAGTGTCTGAGATATGGTCAAACATCTCTCTCACACGGAGTGAGACTGGAGATGGTCCATCTCTCCAGTTCCAGTATAGAGAGTGTCTGAGATATGGACAAACATCTCTCTCACACGGAATGAGACTGGAGATGGGTCCATCTCTCCAGACCCAGTATAGAGAGTGTCTGAGATATGGACAAACATCTCTCTCACACGGAATGAGACTGGAGATGCTCCATCTCTCCAGACCCAGTATATAGAGTGTCTGAGATATGGACAAACATCTCTCTCACACGGAATGAGACTGGAGATGGCTCCATCTCTCCAGACCCAGTATAGAGAGTGTCTGAGATATGGACAAACATCTCTCTCACACGGAATGAGACTGGAGATGGGTCCATCTCTCCAGACCAAGTATAGAGAGTGTCTGAGATATGGACAAACATCTCTCTCACACGGAATGAGACTGGAGATGCTCCATCTCTCCAGACCCAGTATATAGAGTGTCTGAGATATGGACAAACATCGCACTCACACAGAATGAGACTGGAGATGGGTTCATCTCTCCAGACCAAGTATATAGAGTGTCTGAGATATGGACAAACATCTCTCTCACACGGAATGAGACTGGAGATGGGTCCATCTCTCCAGACCCAGTATAGAGAGTGTCTGAGATATGGACAAACATCTCTCTCACACGGAATGAGACTGGAGATGGGCTCCATCTCTCCAGACCCAGTATAGAGAGTGTCTGAGATATGGACAAACATCTCTCTCACACGGAATGAGACTGGAGATGGGTCCATCTCTCCAGACCCAGTATAGAGAGTGTCTGAGATATGGACAAACATCTCTCTCACACGGAATGAGACTGGAGATGGGTCCATCTCTCCAGACCCAGTATAGAGAGTGTCTGAGATATGGACAAACATCTCTCTCACACGGAATGAGACTGGAGATGGGTCCATCTCTCCAGACCCAGTATAGAGAGTGTCTGAGATATGGACAAACATCTCTCTCACACGGAATGAGACTGGAGATGGCTCCATCTCTCCAGACCCAGTATATAGAGTGTCTGAGATATGGACAAACATCTCTCTCACACGGAATGAGACTGGAGATGGGTCCATCTCTCCAGACCCAGTATAGAGAGTGTCTGAGATATGGACAAACATCTCTCTCACACGGAATGAGACTGGAGATGGGTCCATCTCTCCAGACCCAGTATAGAGAGTGTCTGAGATATGGACAAACATCTCTCTCACACGGAATGAGACTGGAGATGGGTCCATCTCTCCAGACCCAGTATAGAGAGTGTCTGAGATATGGACAAACATCTCTCTCACACGGAATGAGACTGGAGATGGGTCCATCTCTCCAGACCCAGTATAGAGAGTGTCTGAGATATGGACAAACATCTCTCTCACACGGAATGAGACTGGAGATGGGTCCATCTCTCCAGACCCAGTATAGAGAGTGTCTGAGATATGGACAAACATCTCTCTCACACGGAATGAGACTGGAGATGGGTCCATCTCTCCAGACCCAGTATAGAGAGTGTCTGAGATATGGACAAACATCTCTCTCACACGGAATGAGACTGGAGATGGGTCCATCTCTCCAGACCCAGTATAGAGAGTGTCTGAGATATGGACAAACATCTCTCTCACACGGAATGAGACTGGAGATGGCTCCATCTCTCCAGACCCAGTATAGAGAGTGTCTGAGATATGGACAAACATCTCTCTCACACGGAATGAGACTGGAGATGGCTCCATCTCTCCAGACCCAGTATATAGAGTGTCTGAGATATGGACAAACATCTCTCTCACACGGAATGAGACTGGAGATGGGTCCATCTCTCCAGACCAGTATAGAGAGTGTCTGAGATATGGACAAACATCTCTCTCACACGGAATGAGACTGGAGATGGTCCATCTCTCCAGACCCAGTATAGAGAGTGTCTGAGATATGGACAAACATCTCTCTCACACGGAATGAGACTGGAGATGGCTCCATCTCTCCAGACCCAGTATAGAGAGTGTCTGAGATATGGACAAACATCTCTCTCACACGAATGAGACTGGAGATGGGTCCATCTCTCCAGACCCAGTATAGAGAGTGTCTGAGATATGGACAAACATCTCTCTCACACGGAATGAGACTGGAGATGGGTCCATCTCTCCAGACCCAGTATAGAGAGTGTCTGAGATATGGACAAACATCTCTCTCACACGGAATGAGACTGGAGATGGGTCCATCTCTCCAGACCCAGTATAGAGAGTGTCTGAGATATGGACAAACATCTCTCTCACACGGAATGAGACTGGAGATGGGTCCATCTCTCCAGACCCAGTATAGAGAGTGTCTGAGATATGGACAAACATCTCTCTCACACGGAATGAGACTGGAGATGGGTCCATCTCTCCAGACCCAGTATAGAGAGTGTCTGAGATATGGACAAACATCTCTCTCACACGGAATGAGACTGGAGATGGGTCCATCTCTCCAGACCCAGTATAGAAGTGTCTGAGATATGGACAAACATCTCTCTCACACGGAATGAGACTGGAGATGGGTCCATCTCTCCAGACCCAGTATATAGAGTGTCTGAGATATGGACAAACATCTCTCTCACACGGAATGAGACTGGAGATGGGTCCATCTCTCCAGACCCAGTATAGAGAGTGTCTGAGATATGGACAAACATCTCTCTCACACGGAATGAGACTGGTGATGGGTCCATCTCTCCAGACCCAGTATATAGAGTGTCTGAGATATGGACAAACATCTCTCTCACACGGAATGAGACTGGAGATGGGTCCATCTCTCCAGACCCAGTATAGAGTGTGTCAGATACGGACAAACATCTCTCTCACACGGAATGAGACTGGAGATGGGTCCATCTCTCCAGACCCAGTATAGAGAGTGTCTGAGATATGGACAAACATCTCTCTCACACGGAATGAGACTGGAGATGGGTCCATCTCTCCAGACCCAGTATAGAGAGTGTCTGAGATATGGACAAACATCTCTCTCACACGGAATGAGACTGGAGATGGGTCCATCTCTCCAGACCCAGTATAGAGAGTGTCTGAGATATGGACAAACATCTCTCTCACACGGAATGAGACTGGAGATGGGTCCATCTCTCCAGACCCAGTATAGAGAGTGTCTGAGATATGGACAAACATCTCTCTCACACGGAATGAGACTGGAGATGGGTCCATCTCTCCAGACCCAGTATAGAGAGTGTCTGAGATATGGACAAACATCTCTCTCACACGGAATGAGACTGGAGATGGGTCCATCTCTCCAGACCAGTATAGAGAGTGTCTGAGATATGGACAAACATCTCTCTCACACAGAATGAGACTGGAGATGGTCCATCTCTCCAGACCCAGTATAGAGAGTGTCTGAGATATGGACAAACATCTCTCTCACACGGAATGAGACTGGAGATGGGTCCATCTCTCCAGACCCAGTATAGAGAGTGTCTGAGATATGGACAAACATCTCTCTCACACGGAATGAGACTGGAGATGGGTCCATCTCTCCAGACCCAGTATATAGAGTGTCTGAGATATGGACAAACATCTCTCTCACACGGAATGAGACTGGAGATGGGTCCATCTCTCCAGACCCAGTATAGAGAGTGTCTGAGATATGGACAAACATCTCTCTCACACGGAATGAGACTGGAGATGGGTCCATCTCTCCAGACCCAGTATAGAGAGTGTCTGAGATATGGACAAACATCTCTCTCACACGGAATGAGACTGGAGATGCTCCATCTCTCCAGACCCTGTATATAGAGTGTCTGAGATATGGACAAACATCTCTCTCACACGGAATGAGACTGGAGATGGGTCCATCTCTCCAGACCCAGTATAGAGAGTGTCTGAGATATGGACAAACATCTCTCTCACACGGAATGAGACTGGAGATGGGTCCATCTCTCCAGACCCAGTATATAGAGTGTCTGAGATATGGACAAACATCTCTCTCACACGGAATGAGACTGGAGATGGGTCCATCTCTCCAGACCCAGTATAGAGAGTGTCTGAGATATGGACAAACATCTCACTCACACGGAATGAGACTGGAGATGCTCCATCTCTCCAGACCTAGTATATAGAGTGTCTGAGATATGGACAAACATCTCTCTCACACGGAATGAGACTGGAGATGGGTCCATCTCTCCAGATCCATATAGAGAGTGTCTGAGATATGGACAAACATCTCTCTCACACGGAATGAGACTGGAGATGCTCCATCTCTCCAGACCCAGTATATAGAGTGTCTGAGATATGGACAAACATCTCTCTCACACGGAATGAGACTGGAGATGCTCCATCTCTCCAGACCCAGTATATAGAGTGTCTGAGATATGGACAAACATCTCTCTCACACGGAATGAGACTGGAGATGCTCCATCTCTCCAGACCTAGTATATAGAGTGTCTGAGATATGGACAAACATCTCTCTCACACGGAATGAGACTGGAGATGGGTCCATCTCTCCAGACCCAGTATAGAGAGTGTCTGAGATATGGACAAACATCTCTCTCACACGGAATGAGACTGGAGATGCTCCATCTCTCCAGACCCAGTATATAGAGTGTCTGAGATATGGACAAACATCTCTCTCACACGGAATGAGACTGGAGATGCTCCATCTCTCCAGACCCAGTATAGAGAGTGTCTGAGATATGGACAAACATCTCTCTCACACGGAATGAGACTGGAGATGCTCCATCTCTCCAGACCCAGTATAGAGTGTGTCTCAGATATGGACAAACATCTCTCTCACACGGAATGAGACTGGAGATGGGTCCATCTCTCCAGACCCAGTATAGAGAGTGTCTGAGATATGGACAAACATCTCTCTCACACAGAATGAGACTGGAGATGGGTCCATCTCTCCAGACCCAGTATATAGAGTGTCTGAGATACGGACAAACATCTCTCTCACACGGAATGAGACTGGAGATGGGTCCATCTCTCCAGACCCAGTATATAGAGTGTCTGAGATACAGACAAACATCTCTCTGACACAGAATGAGACTGGAGATGGGTCCATCTCTCCAGACCCAGTATAGAGAGCCTCTGAGATATGGACAAACATCTCTCTCACACGGAATGAGACTGGAGATGGGTCCATCTCTCCAGACCCAGTATATAGAGTGTCTGAGATACGGACAAACATCTCTCTCACACGGAATGAGACTGGAGATGGGTCCATCTCTCCAGACCCAGTATATAGAGTGTCTGAGATACAGACAAACATCTCTCTCACACAGAACGAGACTGGAGATGCTCCATCTCTCCAGACCTAGTATATAGAGTGTCTGAGATATGGACAAACATCTCTCTCACACGGAATGAGACTGGAGATGGGTCCATCTCTCCAGACCCAGTATAGAGTGTGTCTCAGATATGGACAAACATCTCACTCACACAGAATGAGTCTGGAGATGCTCCATCTCTCCAGACCCAGTATAGAGAGTGTCTGAGATATGGACAAACATCTCTCGCACGCGGAATGAGACTGGAGATGCTCCATCTCTCCACACCCAGTATAGAGAGTGTCTGAGATATGGACAAACATCTCACTCACACAGAATGAGACTGGAGATGGGTCCCTCTCTCCAGACCTAGTGTAGAGAGTGTCTCAGATATGGACAAACATCTCTCTCACACGGAATGAGACTGGAGATGGGTCCATCTCTCCAGACCCAGTATAGAGAGTGTCTGAGATATGGACAAACATCTCTCTCACACGGAATGAGACTGGAGATGGGTCCATCTCTCCAGACCTAGTGTAGAGAGTGTCTGAGATATGGACAAACATCTCTCTCACACGGAATGAGTCTGGAGATGGGTCCATCTCTCCAGACCCAGTATAGAGAGTGTCTGAGATATGGACAAACATCTCTCTCACACAGAATGAGACTGGAGATGGGTCCCTCTCTCCAGACCTAGTGTAGAGAGTGTCTGAGATATGGACAAACATCTCTCTCACACGGAATGAGACTGGAGATGGGTCCATCTCTCCAGACCCAGTATAGAAAGTGTCTGAGATATGGACAAACATCTCTCTCACACGGAATGAGTCTGGAGATGGGTCCATCTCTCCAGACCCGGTATAGAGAGTGTCTGAGATATGGACAAACATCTCTCTCACACGGAATGAGACTGGAGTTGGGTCCATCTCTCCAGACCCAGTATAGAGAGTGTCTGAGATACGGACAAACATCTCTCTCACACGGAATGAGACTGGAGATGGGTCCATCTCTCCAGACCCAGTATATAGAGTGTCTGAGATATGGACAAACATCTCTCTCACACGGAATGAGACTGGAGATGGGTCCATCTCTCCAGACCCAGTATAGAAAGTGTCTGAGATATGGACAAACATCTCTCTCACACGGAATGAGACTGGAGATGGGTCCATCTCTCCAGACCCGGTATAGAGAGTGTCTGAGATATGGACAAACATCTCTCTCACACGGAATGAGACTGGAGATGGGTCCATCTCTCCAGACCCAGTATAGAGAGTGTCTGAGATACGGACAAACATCTCTCTCACACGGAATGAGACTGGAGATGGGTCCATCTCTCCAGACCCAGTATATAGAGTGTCTGAGATATGGACAAACATCTCACTCACACAGAATGAGACTGGAGATGGGTCCATCTCTCCAGACCTAGTGTAGAGAGTGTCTGAGATATGGACAAACATCTCTCTCACACGGAATGAGACTGGAGATGGGTCCATCTCTCCAGACCCAGTATAGAGAGTGTCTGAGATATGGACAAACATCTCTCGCACGCGGAATGAGACTGGAGATGGGTCCATCACTCCAGACCCAGTATAGAGAGTGTCTGAGATATGGACAAACATCTCTCTCACACGGAATGAGACTGGAGATGGGTCCATCTCTCCAGACCCAGTATAGAAAGTGTCTGAGATATGGACAAACATCTCTCTCACACGGAATGAGTCTGGAGATGGGTCCATCTCTCCAGACCCGGTATAGAGAGTGTCTGAGATATGGACAAACATCTCTCTCACACGGAATGAGACTGGAGTTGGGTCCATCTCTCCAGACCCAGTATAGAGAGTGTCTGAGATACGGACAAACATCTCTCTCACACGGAATGAGACTGGAGATGGGTCCATCTCTCCAGACCCAGTATATAGAGTGTCTGAGATATGGACAAACATCTCTCTCACACGGAATGAGACTGGAGATGGGTCCATCTCTCCAGACCCAGTATAGAAAGTGTCTGAGATATGGACAAACATCTCTCTCACACGGAATGAGACTGGAGATGGGTCCATCTCTCCAGACCTAGTGTAAAGTGTGTCTGAGATATGGACAAACATCTCTCTCACACGGAATGAGACTGGAGATGGGTCCATCTCTCCAGACCCAGTATAGAAAGTGTCTGAGATAAGGACAAACATCTCTCTCACACGGAATGAGACTGGAGATGGGTCCATCTCTCCAGACCCAGTATATAGAGTGTCTGAGATATGGACAAACATCTCTCTCACACGGAATGAGACTGGAGATGGGTCCATCTCTCCAGACCCAGTATAGAGAGTGTCTGAGATATGGACAAACATCTCTCTCACACGGAATGAGACTGGAGATGGGTCCATCTCTCCAGACCCAGTATAGAGAGTGTCTGAGATATGGACAAACATCTCTCTCACACGGAATGAGACTGGAGATGGGTCCATCACTCCAGACCCAGTATAGAGAGTGTCTGAGATATGGACAAACATCTCTCTCACACGGAATGAGACTGGAGATGGGTCCATCTCTCCAGACCCAGTATAGAGAGTGTCTGAGATATGGACAAACATCTCTCTCACACGGAATGAGACTGGAGATGCTCCATCTCTCCAGACCCAGTATAGAGAGTGTCTGAGATATGGACAAACATCTCTCTCACACGGAATGAGACTGGAGATGGGTCCATCTCTCCAGACCCAGTATAGAGAGTGTCTGAGATATGGACAAACATCTCTCTCACACGGAATGAGACTGGAGATGGGTCCATCTCTCCAGACCCAGTATAGAGAGTGTCTGAGATATGGACAAACATCTCTCTCACACGGAATGAGACTGGAGATGGGTCCATCTCTCCATCTAACCAGCGTTAAGGCCTTACCTTCTTTAACATTTCAAGCATTTTTTTAACCTTGTAACTATTTCTTTATTCCTTTGAGGTATAATAATTGCCGGCCGGATGTTTGGTGGCCCCGTGCGTGGTTACTGTGTCTCACAGCGGTGACATACAATAAAACCTAAAAGAAGCAATGGCCCCTGACTAAACCACGTGCAGGATTGCATTGCGGGTTTGAGCGCGCAAGGCAGGCTGGTCAATTTAGTCAAGGCAAGGCCTTGTCAGAATCAGCACGGTCCGCAAATTGAATTTAGCCGTGCGGAGGTTCTGGCCTGGAACTGTGAGGAAGGGAGGCACTCTTCCCTGGTGGTCCCAGGTCACACCGATGGCCGCCTATGCCTGCCTGTTCCTTGGTCACAGCGTAAGAGTTGACAGAGCGGGCTTTGGCTCTATCCCTTCCAAACATGGCCTCCTGAGAGGCCCAGGGCGTAGAAACGAGGCAGAAGGCACTGACGCGTCAACTGGAAACCAATCAAAAGAGTTGAAAACAGGTGGGACGAGGTCAGTGGCGAAAGGTGTTGCAAAGGACGTTAAAAGGCAGAGGGAACATTGCTGCAGCGGGCAGAGTGGGTCAGGTCCGTCACATTGAGGCTTCGCTGGCAAATCGACCCCTAACACAAACTCCGGCTCACTGCAAACATGTACTATTGCTTAGTGGAATAATAAAAGTCTACCGCTTGCAGTGGAATGGTTTGCAAGTTGTGTGCCACTGATATCGAGTAGAGGCAAGGACCTGTAAGCCAGGTCGTGGGTCTGACCCGCCTTCCTCCCCCTCCCTCCCTCCCTCGAGCAGGCTATTCTAGGCCTGGTCGTATGCACTGAGACAGGGCTGATTGCCAAACCCCATAGTAAGGGAGCCTCTCTCTCGGCAGCAGTCCTCATCACGTGATTGGGTTTCGCATTCAGTCCGAGGGAGAGAAGAGTGGATCTGAGACTGGTATTTCAAACTTAAAGAAAAGTGATTCCAAGGGTGTGAAGATGCAGCCGGCTACAGTGAACTGGGGACGTAGGTGAAGGGGGTCGGTCAGTAGAAATGCAGTGGCCGGCATTAGAGGAGACATTAATAACTCTCAGCTAAGATACAATCCAGTGAGAGAGAGAGAGAGAGAGAGAGAGGAAGGACCTAGGGCAAGGATGCACTGCCTGTGGGTCGCAAAGGAAGCTGGATATAGCATCAAATTGCAAGGAAAGATGTACCATGCTTTGGAGGTTAGCTGTAAGTCAGAAAACTGGTTGGAATTCAAAAACTACACATGACTGACTAAAATAAAACGAGATAGAAATTAGAGTACGAGAGAAAGCGGGCTGGAAATATAAGAACAGGTAGTAAGAGCTTGTGTGGGTGTTTTGAAAGGAAAAGGGTAACTGGAGTGAACGTTGGTCCTCTGGAGAGCGAGGGCGGGGAAGTAATAATGGAAAATAAGGAAAAGGAAGATGCATTGAACCGATATGTTGTCTGTCTTCACCGTAGAGATACAAATAACATTCCAGAAATACTTGCCAATCAAAAGGAGGGAGGAACATAAAACAATTATAATCGCCAGGGAAAGGGTACTGAGAAAATGATTAGAATGAAGCTGGAAAGTTGCCAGGTCCTGATAGGCTTCATCCTTGGGCCTTGAGAGAGGTGGCTGTGGAGATCGTAGACACATTGGTTCTAATCTTCCAAAGTTACCCAGATTCTGGGAAGGTCCCATCAGGTTGGAAAACAGCGAACGTGACCCCTCTACCCGTGAAACACGGGGGGGGTGGGGGGGAGAAAAAGCAGGAAACCACAGGCCCAGTTAGCTCGATATCTGCCATCGGCCTAGTAGAGGGATCTAGGATGAAGAAGGTTGTCGACGGGCACTGAGGGAAGGGTAACGCAATCAGGCAGAGTCTTTTGTGAGGGGGGGGGGTCACGCTGGGCGAAGGCGCCAGGGCTCTTTCAGAAAGCGACAAGGAATGGGGATAAAGGGGAACCTGTAGATGTGGGCCAGGGTTGGTCAGCAGGGCGGGGTTTCTTTTCCCGCCATCCGATTGGCTGACGGGATCACGTCCCCGCCCAATACTGCCTGCACCCGCCATTCCAGCGAGCGTTCATTGGCCGCAGTTGGGACTCTCGCCCCCTTCACTCGGGAGGAAGTCCCGCCTCAGGGAGCTGTTGGCCAATCTGATTGGCCAGCGGCTCTCCGGTCCCCCGACAATCCCAGGAGCTGGAGTGGACGGGGCTGGGACTGGGGAGTCTCGGGCCTGGGTCTAGGAGATGGTAAGTTATTGGGGGCATGAGGTCAGGGAGGGGACATGAGGCCTGGGGGGCGGGGGGCAGGGGGGTTGGGGGCCGTGGGGAGGGTGGGAACTGTGGAGACTGGGCCTTAGTGGGGCATGTAACGGGCACTGGTTATGGAGGCAATCCCCTCTGCCCACCCAAGGCCCGAACCTGGTTCATTTTTGGGCTACGGGTCTCGCCCTGACAGACTCAAAATTGAGTCTGGCCAGGAGACAGGCCTTCAGTAATCCTGAATTGGCCACTTAGGGAAGTGGACACTGGGGTTCAATAGGATCTTTCCCAACTGAGCTAGAGGCTGAGCTCTCTTCCCTCTCTCCAATCCCTCTTTCTCCCCTGCTGCAAGCACTCTCTCATTTTTCCACTCCTCTCCATATTCCCCTCACTCCTATCCCTCTCTCCCTCTCCTCTTGATAAATGTCTTCCCTTTCTCTCCTCCCCCTCTCTCTACTCCCTCTCTCCCCATCTCTCGTCTTGCTTCACATCCCTTCTCTCCCTCTCCCACTACTCCTCCCTTCTTCCCTTCCTCTTGTTGCCTATCTTCTCTTTCTCTCCTCCCTATCCCTCCACTCTCTTTCTCCTTCCCTCCCACTCTCTCTTATTCCTCCTCGTCTCCTTCTCTCCCTCTTCCACTGCCTCCTACTCTTCTCTCCCTGTTCCCTTTCCCCTGCTAAGTGCCTTCCCTTTCGCTCCACATACTCCCCATGCCACTCTCTTCCCTTTCATCATCGCCTCCCTTCTCTCATTCTTCCCCCATTGCTCTCTCCCACTACCACCCTTCTCTTTCACCTCATCTCTGATAACCCTGTCTCCACCTCCCCTCTACATCGCTAAATCCCCCCACTGCCAACATCCTGGGGGTTACCATTGACCAGAAACTGAACTGGACCAGCCATATAAATACTGTGGCTACAAGAGTAGGTTAGAGGCTGGGAATCCTGCGGAGAGTAACTCACCTCGTGGTTCCCCAAAGTCTGTCCACCATCTACAAGGCACCAGTCAGGAGTGTGATGGAATACTCCCCACTTGCCTGGATGTGTGCGGTTCCCACAACACTCAAGAAGTTCAACACCATCCAGGACAAAGCAGCCCCGCTCGATCGGCCCCCCATCCACAAACATTCATTCCCTCCACCACCGATGCACAGTAGCTGCAGCGTGTGTACCATCTACAAGATGCACTGCAGCAACTCACCAAGGCTCTTTCGACAGCGCCGCCCAAACCCACGACCTCTCCCATCTAGAAGGACAAGGGCAGCAGACACATGGGGAACACCAGCACCTGGAAGTTCCCCTCCGAGCCCCTCACCATCCTGACTTGGAAATATATCGGCCGTTCCTTCGCTGTCACTGGGGTCAAAATCCTGGAACTCCCTCCCTAACAGCGCCGTGGGTGTACCTACACCACACGAGGACTGCAGCGGCTCAAGAAGATTATTGGCCGCAGTTTACCTGTCCTGAGAGCCAGTTGCTGATTTGTATCAAACTCCTGTGTACAAAGCGACTTCTGGTGGGATTCAAGCCCATAACCTTGCAATCTCGCTCAGATTGTAGTTAGAAGACCAACACACTAGCTATTGCACCACAGAGGAAACGCACCTGCAGCGGCTCAAGAAGGCGGCTCACACCCCCACCACCTTCTCAAGGGGGCAATTAGGGACTGGCAGGAAACGCTGGGGCCCGGTCCACATCCCGTGAATAAATAAAACAGTAGATTGGCCAAAGGAGGGGGTCCTTACCTCGCGTCATTAATCTACGCGACTCCAGTCCCACACAAACGGGGCCGAAGGAAACGTGCCCGCTGGGACTGGCTGAGGGGACCAGCGCCGGCTGGAAACTGCAATCGCCAACGGGTTCAGAGAATGGGACATGGCGAGTCCCTAAAGGCCAAGGAGCGCCGGCTAATGACTGGCCAGCATTCCCAGTGGCGCCCACCTCCCGGGATTGAACAAAGCAAATGCGGAAAGGATCCGCCTCCCAAAAATAGGGAGACTGAGCTCCTCCCACACACAGATGAAGGATGTCTCAAAGGGCCCATGGGCAGCGGGGCAAGGCCAGGATAGGGACGGGTGCCTCTGCACAGGGGAACGGCTCAGAAAAACGTGTCAAGATCCACCCCGAGAATTGGCCCCTGGCCATGAACAGTCATGCACATTGTTACCTGTTGGTAACAAAAAGGCAAAGGAATGTCTCCCAAACATCACAAACATACCTCAAAGGAGTCGCAGTGTCTGGGAGAGGCTGTCCTTTCTCCTACAGGGACAGGGTGTCACAGTGTGTTAGATACACTGTCCTTTCCCCCTCTGGGACCGGGTGTCACAGTGCGTTAGATACACTGTCCTTTCCCCCTCTGGGACCGGGTGTCACAGTGCGTTAGATACACTGTCCTTTCCTGCTCTGGGACTGGGTGTCAGAGCGCCTGTGGTACACTGTCTTTCCACCTCTGGGAAGAGCCCTGCATGGACCAAGCAGCTGATTTCCCTGATGCGTTGTGTGTTCCCTTTGTCTGGACACACTGTCCGTTCACAGTCTGAGTATGGCAGTGCCACTGTTTGGATGCCTGATTCAATCAAGTGGAACCTCACATTCGTGCTAAAGGGGCGAGGTGCTCTTGAAATAACTGTGGAATGTAAATAAACAAAAGCGGAACTGAAGGGAAGATGATCCAATGCTTAATGCTGTCACAACAACGGGCACAATCCGAAAGTAGATTGTCAATGATGCCTAACATGAGGAATGCCAGGCTGACATCATCCAATTCTGAGTGGTTACAGCAACGGCGCCAATTTCAATATTCAGATGTTTATCAAGATTACCAGAGAGGGAAAGGACAGTGTATCTAACGCACTGTGACACCCGGTCCCAGATGGGGAAAGGACAGTGTATCTAACGCACTGTGACACCCGGTCCCAGAGAGGGAAAGGACAGTGTATCTAACGCACTGTGACACCCGGTCCCAGAGGGGGAAAGGACAGTGTATCTAACGCACTGTGACACCCAGTCCCAGAGGGGGAAAGGACAGTGTATCTAACGCACTGTGACACCCAGTCCCAGAGGGGGAAAGGACAGTGTATCTAACGCACTGTGACACCCGGTCCCAGAGAGGGAAAGGACAGTGTATCTAACGCACTGTGACACCCAGTCCCAGATGGGGTAAGGACAGTGTATCTAACGCACTGTGACACCCAGTCCCAGAGGAGGAAAGGACAGTGTATCTAACGCACTGTGACACCCGGTCCCAGAGGGGGAAAGGACACTGTATCTAACGCACTGTGACACCCGGTCCCAGAGGGGTAAAGGACAGCGTATCTAACACACTGTGACACCCGGTCCCAGAGGGGGAAAGGACAGTGTATCTAACGCACTGTGACACCCGGTCCCAGAGGGGGAAAGGACAGTGTATCTAACGCACTGTGACATCTGGTCCCAGAGGGGGAAAGGACAGTGTATCTAACGCACTGTGACACCCGGTCCCAGAGGGGGAAAGGACAGTGTATCTAACGCACTGTGAAACCCTGTCCCAGAGGGGGAAAGGACAGTGTATTTAACGCACTGTGACACCTGGTCCCAGAGGGGGTAAGGACAGTGTATCTAACGCACTGTGACACCCGGTCCCAGAGGGGGAAAGGACAGTGTATCTAACGCACTGGTACACACGGTCCCAGAGGGGGAAAGGACAGTGTATCTAACGCACTGTGACACCCGGTCCCAGAGGGGGAAAGGACAGTGTATCTAACGCACTGTGACACCCAGTCCCAGAGGGGGAAAGGACAGTGTATCCAACGCACTGTGACACCCGGTCCCAGAGGGGGAAAGGACAGTGTATCTAACGCACTGTGACACCCGGTCCCAGAGGGGGAAAGGACAGTGTATCTAACGCACTGTGACACCCGGTCCCAGAGGGGGAAAGGACAGTGTATCTAACGCACTGTGACACCTGGTCCCAGAGGGGGTAAGGACAGTGTATCTAACGCACTGGTACACACGGTCCCAGAGGGGGAAAGGACAGTGTATCTAACGCACTGTGACACCCGGTCCCAGAGGGGGAAAGGACAGTGTATCTAACGCACTGTGACACCCGGTCCCAGAGGGGGAAAGGACAGTGTATCTAATGCACTGTGACACCCAGTCCCAGAGGGGGAAAGGACAGTGTATCCAACGCACTGTGACACCCGGTCCCAGAGGGGGAAAGGACAGTGTATCTAACGCACTGTGACACCCGGTCCCAGAGGGGGAAAGGACAGTGTATCTAACGCACTGTGACACCCGGTCCCAGAGGGGGAAAGGACAGTGTATCTAACGCACTGTGACACCTGGTCCCAGAGGGGGAAAGGACAGTGTATCTAACGCACTGTGACACCCAGTCCCAGAGGGGGAAAGGACAGTGTATCTAACGCACTGTGACACCCAGTCCCAGAGGGGGAAAGGACAGTGTATCTAACGCACTGTGACACCCGGTCCCAGAGAGGGAAAGGACAGTGTATCTAACGCACTGTGACACCCAGTCCCAGATGGGGTAAGGACAGTGTATCTAACGCACTGTGACACCCAGTCCCAGAGGAGGAAAGGACAGTGTATCTAACGCACTGTGACACCCGGTCCCAGAGGGGGAAAGGACAGTGTATCTAACGCACTGTGACACCCGGTCCCAGAGGGGGAAAGGACAGTGTATCTAACGCACTGTGACATCTGGTCCCAGAGGGGGAAAGGACAGTGTATCTAACGCACTGTGACACCCCGGTCCCAGAGGGGGAAAGGACAGTGTATCTAACGCACTGTGAAACCCTGTCCCAGAGGGGGAAAGGACAGTGTATTTAACGCACTGTGACACCTGGTCCCAGAGGGGGTAAGGACAGTGTATCTAACGCACTGTGACACCCGGTCCCAGAGGGGGAAAGGACAGTGTATCTAACGCACTGGTACACACGGTCCCAGAGGGGGAAAGGACAGTGTATCTAACGCACTGTGACACCCGGTCCCAGAGGGGGAAAGGACAGTGTATCTAACGCACTGTGACACCCAGTCCCAGAGGGGGAAAGGACAGTGTATCCAACGCACTGTGACACCCGGTCCCAGAGGGGGAAAGGACAGTGTATCTAACGCACTGTGAAACCCGGTCCCAGAGGGGGAAAGGACAGTGTATCTAACGCACTGTGACACCCGGTCCCAGAGGGGGAAAGGACAGTGTATCTAACGCACTGTGACACCCGGTCCCAGAGGGGGAAAGGACAGTGTATCTAACGCACTGTGACACCTGGTCCCAGAGGGGGTAAGGACAGTGTATCTAACGCACTGGTACACACGGTCCCAGAGGGGGAAAGGACAGTGTATCTAACGCACTGTGACACCCGGTCCCAGAGGGGGAAAGGACAGTGTATCTAACGCACTGTGACACCCGGTCCCAGAGGGGGAAAGGACAGTGTATCTAATGCACTGTGACACCCAGTCCCAGAGGGGGAAAGGACAGTGTATCCAACGCACTGTGACACCCGGTCCCAGAGGGGGAAAGGACAGTGTATCTAACGCACTGTGACACCCGGTCCCAGAGGGGGAAAGGACAGTGTATCTAACGCACTGTGACACCCGGTCCCAGAGGGGGAAAGGACAGTGTATCTAACGCACTGTGACACCCAGTCCCAGAGGGGCAAATGGATAATTTGACAAACATTCCCAAGAAGGATCATGCGAGTTCATCTCCCTGGGCAGGTATAAGGCAGCTCGCTCTGACGCTTTACATTTCCTTGTCAAGGCCAGGCCTGCCTATTCTCACAATTGATAATTCGCTGGAATACATTCAGGAAAAACAATTGGCGAAACTCTGGCATTGTTTGCAACCCACAGCTCCCCAATGGCTGGCGTCGCCAACGGGAATGATCTTCTCTCTCTGCCTGGTTGGTGTCATGGAACAACTAACCTCCTACTTCACGCATTGCAGCAGCGCAGTGGTTCAGATTGCAGTGGTGGGTAATTCAGGGCGTGGTAAATCCACCTTCATCAATGCTTCACGAGGTCTTCATGAGGATGATAGCAGTGCACCCCCGATAGGGCAACGGGAGACAACAACAGAGCCCAAAGCGTATAAATACCCCAACAAGGACTTGGTTGTCATCACCGAGTTCCCCCCCCCCCCGGTTTTGAAGCCAGAAGCTGCAGGGCAATGCAGACTTGGAGTCCCTCCGGATTAATTTCTACGATTCCTTCATCATTCTCAGTTCCAGCCGCTTCAGAGGGAAGCATGTGCAGCTGGCCAGGGAAGTTGAGAAAGGAAGGCAAGAAGTTTTACTTCGTCCGGACCAAGATAGACCGTGATCTGGATTGGGCCAAGCGTTGGACGTGGTTTACTTACAATGAGGAACAAACACTGGAGAAACGCCTGCCTGAAGAGTTTGAGGCAGCAAGGGATTGAATCCCCCAGGGTCTTCCTGATTTCCAGCTGTGAGCCGGATAGGTTTGACTTTGGAAAGCTGCTCGAGGGCCTGGAAGGGGATCTTCCTGAGCTGAAGAGGCGTTCCTTCCTGCTGTCTCTCCCCAACTTCACCTCATCGATCATCGAGAGGAAGAAGGAAACCATGCTGAATGAAGTTTTGAAGCTTGCTAGTCTGTCAGCGGCAGCGAGTGCGGTGCCCATTCCAGGGCTCTCCATTGCCGGTGACGCCGCTTTGTTGGTCAGCAACATCTGCTCGTAACGCACCGACTTCGGTCTGGATGACCAGTCCCTCGGGAGGCTGGCGAAGAGAGTGGGGAAGACACCAGGGCAGCTCAGATCAGCTGTGAGCTCCACACTAGGGCAGGATGTCTCCAAAGCCACCATTGTGGCGGAGCTGGCGAAGGCTTCAGGGCCGAGTGTTGCATTGGCCAAAGTTGTGAAATTCATGCCATTGGCTGGGCAGTTGGCAGCTGCTGGAATCGCCTATACCACCACAAACACCATGCTGAAGACCACTGTGGAAGGGATAGCAGAAGATGCCAAGAGGGTGCTGGAGACGGTCCTCCTCGTGGACTAGAGTTTAGGGCGTTGATTCACTCCCCGGTTCCTCATTGTCCAGAACATAGAATTACTCACCCAGTCACATTCACGCAAACACACTCACACCCCCAAACACAGACACCCTTAAACACACACACACTATCACTCTCTCAAATAAGCACACACACATTCATACTCAAAAGACACAAACACTCACTGAGGGTGAGAGACAAAGAGACACTGAGGGTGAGAGATAAAGAGACACTGAGGGAGCGAGATAAAGGATTGAGGGGAGAGATAAAGAGACACTGAGGGAGAGAGATAAAGAGACACTGAGGGAGAGAGAGAAAGAGACACTGAGGGAGAGAGATAAAGAGACTGAGGGAGAGAGAAAAAGAAACAACGAGGGAGAGAGATAAAGAGACAACGAGGGAGAGAGATAAAGAGACACGGAGGGAAAGAGGCAAAGAGACTGAGGGAGAGAGAAAATGAAACACTGAGGCAGAGAGATAAAGAAACACTGAGGGAGAGAGAAAAAGAGACACAGGGAGCGAGATAAAGAGACACTGAGGGAGAGAGATAATGAGACTGAGGGAGAGAGATAGAGAGACTGAGGGAGAGAGATAGAGAGACTGAGGGAGAGAGATAAAGAGACACTGAGGGAGAGAGATAAAGAGAAACAGAAGGAGAGAGATAAAGAGAGACTGAGGGAGAGAGATAAAGAGATTGAGGGTGAGAAATATAGTGATACTGAGGGAGAGAGATAAAGAGACACTGAGAGAGAGAGTAAAAGAGACTGAGGGAGAATGATAAAGAGACTGAGGGAGAGAGATAAAGAGATACAGAAGGAGAGAGAAAAAGAGATACTGAGGAAGAGAGATAAAGAGATACAGAAGGAGAGAGATAACGAGATACTGAGGGAGAGAGATAAAGACACACAGAGGGAAGAGTTAAGGAGACGGAGGGCGAGAGATAAAGAGACTGAGGGCGAGAGATAAAGAGCTACTGAGGGACAGCGATGAAGAGGCACTGAGGGAGAGAGCTAAAGAGACACTGAGGAAGAGAATTAAAGAGACTGAGGGAGAGAGATAAAGAGACTGCGGGAAAGAGATAAAGAGATACTGAGGGAGAGAGATAAACAGATACTGAAGGAGGGAGATAAAGAGACACTGAGGGAGAGAAATAAGAGACACTGAGGGAGAGAGTTAAAGAGACTGAGGGCGAGAGATAAAGAGACTGAGAGCGAGAGATAAAGAGATACTGAAGGAGAGAGTTAAAGAGACTGAGGGAGAGAGATAAAGAGATACTGAGGGAGGGAGATAAAGGGACACTAAGGGAGAGAGATAACGAGTCTGAGGGAGAGAGATGAAGAGATACCGAGGGAGAGAGATAAAGAGTGTGAGGGAGGGAGATAAAGAGACACTGAGGGAGAAAAATGAAGAGACACTGAGGGAGAGAGACAAAGAGTGTGAGGGAGGGAGATAAACAGACAATGAGGGAGAGAGAGAGAGAGAGACACTGAGGGCGAGAGAGAGAGAGAGACACTGAAGAAGAGAGATAAAGAGACTGAGGGAGAGGGATAAAGAGACTCAGGGAGAGGGATAAAGAGACTGAGGGAGAGAGATAAAGAAACACTGAGGGAGAGAGAAAAAGAGACACTGAGGGAGAGATATAAAGAAACACTGAGGGAGGAAGATAAAGAGACACTGAGGGAGAGAGTTAAAGAGATACTGAGGGAGGGAGATAAAGAGACACTGAGGGAGAGAGATAAAGAGACACTGAGGGAGAGAGTTAAAGAGAATGAGGGCGAGAGATAGAGACTGAGGGCGAGAGATAAAGAGCTACTGAGGCTGAGAGATGAAGAGACACTGAGGGAGGGAGATAAAGAGACACTGAGGGAGAGAGTTAAATAGACTGAGGACGAGAGATAAAGAGCTACTGAGGGAGAGAGATAAAGAGATACTGAGGGAGGGAGATAAAGAGACACTGAGGGAGAGAGATAAAGAGACACTGAGGGAGAGAGATAAAGAGACACTGAGGGAGAGAGTTAAAGAGACTGAGGGCGAGAGATAGAGACTGAGGGCGAGAGATAAAGAGCTACTGAGGGTGAGAGAAGAAGAGACACTGAGGGAGGGAGATAAAGAGACACTGAGGGAGAGAGTTAAAGAGACTGAGGGCGAGAGATAAAGAGACTAGGGAGAGAGATAAAGAGACTGAGGGAGAGAGATAAAGAGATACTGAAGGAGAGAGTTAAAGAGACTGAGGGAGAGAGATAAAGAGATACTGAGCGAGGGAGATAAAGAGACACTGAGGGAGAGAGATGAAGAGACACTGAGGGAGAGAGATAAAGAGTGTGAGGGAGGGAGATAAACAGACACTGAGGGAGAGAGAGAGAGACACTGAGGGCGAGAGAGAGATAGAGAGAGACACTGAAGGAGAGAGATAAAGAGACTGAGGGAGAGGGATAAAGAGACTCAGGGAGAGGGATAAAGAGACTGAGGGAGAGAGATAAAGAGACACTGAGGGAGAGAGAAAAAGAGACACTGCGGGAGAGATATAAATAAACACTGAGGGAGGGAGATAAAGAGACACTGAGGGAGAGATAAAGCGACACTGAGGGAGAGAGATAAAGAGAATGAGGGCGCGAGATAAAGAGCTACTGAGGGAGAGAGATAAAGAGATACTGAAGGAGGGAGATAAAGAGACACTGAGGGAGAGAGATAACGAGTCTGAGGGAGAGAGATGAAGAGACACTGAGGGAGAGAGATAAACAGTGTGAGGGAAGGAGCTAAAGAGACACTGAGGGAGAGAGATAACGAGTCTGAGGGAGAGAGATGAAGAGACACTGAGGGAGAGAGATAAACAGTGTGAGGGAGGGAGATAAAGAGACACTGAGGGAGAGAGATGAAGAGACACTGAGGGAGAGAGATAAAGAGTGTGAGGGAGAGAGATAAAGAGACACTGAGGGAGAGAGAAAAAGAGACAGTGAAGGAGAGATATAAAGAAACACTGAGGGAGGGAGATAAAGAGACACTGAGGGAGAGATAAAGCGACACTGAGGGAAAGAGATAGAGAGACTGAGGGAGGGACATACAGAGACTGAGGGAGAGAGATGAAGAGACACTGAGGGAGAGAGATAAAGAGACACTAAGGAAGAGAGTTAAAGAGACTGAGGGAGAGAGATAAAGAGAATGGGGAAAAGAGATAAAGAGGTACTGAGGGAGAGAGATAAACAGATACTGAGGAAGAGAGATATAGAGACACTGAGGGAGAGAGATAAACAGATACTGAGGAAGAGAGATATAGAGACACTGAGGGAGAGAGATAAAGAGACACTGAGGGAGAGAGAAAAAGAGACACTGCGGGAGAGATATAAAGAAACACTGAGGGAGGGAGATAAAGAGACACTGAGGAAGAGATAAAGCGACACTGAGGGAGAGAGATAAAGACACTGAGGGCGCGAGATAGAGAGCTACTGAGGGAGAGAGATAAAGAGATACTGAGGGAGGGAGATAAAGAGACACTGAGGGAGAGAGATAACGAGTCTGAGGGAGAGAGATAAAGAGATACTGAGGGAGGGAGATGAAGAGACACTGACGGAGAGAGATAAACAGTGTGAGGGAGGGAGATAAAGAGACACTGAGGGAGAGAGATGAAGAGACACTGAGGGAGAGAGATAAAGAGTGTGAGGGAGGGAGATAAACAGACACTGAGGGAGAGAGAGAGAGAGACGCTGAGGGCGAGAGAGAGAGAGAGAGAGACACTAAAGGAGAGAGATAAAGAGACTGAGGGAGAGGGATAAAGAGACTCAGGGAGAGGGATAAAGAGACTGAGGGAGAGAGATAAAGAGACACTGAGGGAGAGAGAAAAAGAGACACTGAAGGAGAGAGATGAAGAGAGACTGAGGGAGAGAGATAAAGAGATTGAGAGTGAGTGATATAGCGATACTGAGGGAGAGAGATAAAGAGACACTGAGGGAGAGAGTTAAAGAGACTGAGGGAGCGAGATAAAGAGACACTGAGGGAGAGAGATAAAGAGACACTGAGGGAGAGAGTTAAAGAGACTGAGGGAGAGAGATAAAGAGACACTGAGGGAGAGAGATAAAGAGACACTGAGGGATAGAGGTAAAGAGACACAGAGAGAGAGTTAAAGAGAGAGAGAGGGAGAGAGTTAAAGGACTGAGGGAGAGAGGTAAAGAGATTGAGGGAGAGAGATAAAGAGATACAGAAGGAGAGAGATAAAGAGACACTGAGGGAGGGAGATAAAGAGACACTGAGGGAGAGAGATAAAGAGACACTGAGGGAGAGATTTAGAGAGATTGAGGGCGAGAGATAAAGAGCCTGAGGGAGAGAGATAAAGAGACTGAGGGAGAGAGATAAAGAGATACTGAAGGAGAGAGTTACAGAGACTGAGGGAGCGAGATAAAGAGACTTGGGGAAAAGAGATAAAGAGATACTGATGGAGAGAGATAAAGAGATACTGAGGGAGAGAGATAAAGAGACACTGAGGGAGAGAGTTTAACAGACTGAGGGAGAGAGATAAAGAGACTGAGGGAGGCAGATAAAGAGACTGAGGGAGACAGATAAAGAGACTGAGGGAGACAGATAAGGAGACACTGAGGGAGATAGATAAAGAGACTGAGGCAGAGAGATAAAGAGATACTGAGGAACATAGATAAAGAGATACTGAGGGACAGAGATAAAGAGATACTGAGGGAGAGAGTTTAACAGACTGAGGGAGAGAGATAAAGAGACTGAGGGAGACAGATAACGAGACAATGAGCGGGAGAGATAAAGAGACACCGAAGGAGAGAGATAAAGAGTCACTGAGGGAGAGATATAAAGAAACAATGAGGGAGGGAGATAAGGAGAAACTGAGGGAGAGATAAAGCGACACTGAGGGAGAGAGAGAAAGAGACTGAGGGAGAGAGATAGAGAGACTGAGGGAGAGAGATAAATAGACACTGAGGGAGAGAGATAAAGAGACACTGAGGGATAGAGGTAAAGAGACACAGAGAGAGAGTTAAAGAGAGAGAGAAAGGGAGTTAAAGAGACTGAGGGAGAGAGGTAAAGAGATTGCGGGAGAGAGATATAGATATACTGAGGGAGAGAGATCAAGAGACACTGAGGGAGAGAGTTAAAGAGACTGAGGGAGAATGATAAAGAAACTGAGGGAGAGAGATAAAGAGATACAGAAGGAGAGAGATAAAGATATACAGAAGGAGAGAGATAAAGAGATACAGAAGGAGAGAGATAAAGAGATACAGAAGGAGAGAGATAAAGAGATACAGAGGGAGAGAGATAAAGAGACACTGAGGGATAGAGATGAAGAGACACTGAGGGAGACAGATAAAGAGACACTGAGAAAGTGTTAAAGAGACTGAGGGAGAGAGTAAAATAGACTGAGGGAGAGGGATACAGAGACTGAGGAAGAGAGATAAAGAGATACTGAGGGAGAGAGATAAAGAGATACTGAGTGAGAGAGATAAAGAGGTACTGAGGGAGAGAGATAAAGAGATACTGAGGGAGAGAGATAAAGAAACTGAGGGAGAGAGATAAAGAGACTGAGAGCGAGAGATAAAGAGATACTGAAGGAGAGAGTTAAAGAGACTGAGGGAGAGAGATAAAGAGATACTGAGGGAGGGAGATAAAGGGACACTAAGGGAGAGAGATAACGAGTCTGAGGGAGAGAGATGAAGAGATACCGAGGGAGAGAGATAAAGAGTGTGAGGGAGGGAGATAAAGAGACACTGAGGGAGAGAAATGAAGAGACACTGAGGGAGAGAGACAAAGAGTGTGAGGGAGGGAGATAAACAGACACTGAGGGAGAGAGAGAGAGAGACACTGAGGGCGAGAGAGAGAGAGAGAGACACTGAAGAAGAGAGATAAAGAGACTGAGGGAGAGGGATAAAGAGACTCAGGGAGAGGGATAAAGAGACTGAGGGAGAGAGATAAAGAAACACTGAGGGAGAGAGAAAAAGAGACAATGAGGGAGAGAGATAAAGAAACACTGAGGGAGGAAGATAAAGAGACACTGAGGGAGAGAGTTAAAGAGATACTGAGGGAGGGAGATAAAGAGACACTGAGGGAGAGAGATAAAGAGACACTGAGGGAGAGAGTTAAAGAGAATGAGGGCGAGAGATAGAGACTGAGGGCGAGAGATAAAGAGCTACTGAGGCTGAGAGATGAAGAGACACTGAGGGAGGGAGATAAAGAGACACTGAGGGAGAGAGTTAAAGACACTGAGGGCGCGAGATAGAGAGCTACTGAGGGAGAGAGATAAAGAGATACTGAGGGAGGGAGATAAAGAGACACTGAGGGAGAGAGATAACGAGTCTGAGGGAGAGAGATGAAGAGACACTGACAGAGAGAGATAAACAGTGTGAGGGAGGGAGATAAAGAGACACTGAGGGAGAGAGATGAAGAGACACTGAGGGAGAGAGATAAAGAGTGTGAGGGAGGGAGATAAACAGACACTGAGGGAGAGAGAGAGAGAGACGCTGAGGGCGAGAGAGAGAGAGAGAGAGAGACACTAAAGGAGAGAGATAAAGAGACTGAGGGAGAGGGATAAAGAGACTCAGGGAGAGGGATAAAGAGACTGAGGGAGAGAGATAAAGAGACACTGAGGGAGAGAGAAAAAGAGACACTGAAGGAGAGAGATGAAGAGAGACTGAGGGAGAGAGATAAAGAGATTGAGAGTGAGTGATATAGCGATACTGAGGGAGAGAGATAAAGAGACACTGAGGGAGAGAGTTAAAGAGACTGAGGGAGAGAGATAAAGAGACACTGAGGGAGAGAGATAAAGAGACACTGAGGGAGAGAGTTAAAGAGACTGAGGGAGAGAGATAAAGAGACACTGAGGGAGAGAGATAAAGAGACACTGAGGGATAGAGGTAAAGAGACACAGAGAGAGAGTTAAAGAGAGAGAGAGGGAGAGAGTTAAAGGACTGAGGGAGAGAGGTAAAGAGATTGAGGGAGAGAGATAAAGAGATACAGAAGGAGAGAGATAAAGAGACACTGAGGGAGGGAGATAAAGAGACACTGAGGGAGAGAGATAAAGAGACACTGAGGGAGAGATTTAGAGAGATTGAGGGCGAGAGATAAAGAGATTGAGAGTGAGTGATATAGCGATACTGAGGGAGAGAGATAAAGAGACACTGAGGGAGAGAGTTAAAGAGACTGAGGGAGAGAGATAAAGAGACACTGAGGGAGAGAGATAAAGAGACACTGAGGGAGAGAGTTAAAGAGACTGAGGGAGAGAGATAAAGAGACACTGAGGGAGAGAGATAAAGAGACACTGAGGGATAGAGGTAAAGAGACACAGAGAGAGAGTTAAAGAGAGAGAGAGGGAGAGAGTTAAAGGACTGAGGGAGAGAGGTAAAGAGATTGAGGGAGAGAGATAAAGAGATACAGAAGGAGAGAGATAAAGAGACACTGAGGGAGGGAGATAAAGAGACACTGAGGGAGAGAGATAAAGAGACACTGAGGGAGAGATTTAGAGAGATTGAGGGCGAGAGATAAAGAGCCTGAGGGAGAGAGATAAAGAGACTGAGGGAGAGAGATAAAGAGATACTGAAGGAGAGAGTTACAGAGACTGAGGGAGCGAGATAAAGAGACTTGGGGAAAAGAGATAAAGAGATACTGATGGAGAGAGATAAAGAGATACTGAGGGAGAGAGATAAAGAGACACTGAGGGAGAGAGTTTAACAGACTGAGGGAGAGAGATAAAGAGACTGAGGGAGGCAGATAAAGAGACTGAGGGAGACAGATAAAGAGACTGAGGGAGACAGATAAGGAGACACTGAGGGAGATAGATAAAGAGACTGAGGCAGAGAGATAAAGAGATACTGAGGAACATAGATAAAGAGATACTGAGGGACAGAGATAAAGAGATACTGAGGGAGAGAGTTTAACAGACTGAGGGAGAGAGATAAAGAGACTGAGGGAGACAGATAACGAGACAATGAGCGGGAGAGATAAAGAGACACCGAAGGAGAGAGATAAAGAGTCACTGAGGGAGAGATATAAAGAAACAATGAGGGAGGGAGATAAGGAGAAACTGAGGGAGAGATAAAGCGACACTGAGGGAGAGAGATAAAGAGACTGAGGGAGAGAGATAGAGAGACTGAGGGAGAGAGATAAATAGACACTGAGGGAGAGAGATAAAGAGACACTGAGGGATAGAGGTAAAGAGACACAGAGAGAGAGTTAAAGAGAGAGAGAAAGGGAGTTAAAGAGACTGAGGGAGAGAGGTAAAGAGATTGCGGGAGAGAGATATAGATATACTGAGGGAGAGAGATCTATAGACACTGAGGGAGAGAGTTATAGAGACTGAGGGAGAATGATAAAGAAACTGAGGGAGAGAGATAAAGAGATACAGAAGGAGAGAGATAAAGATATACAGAAGGAGAGAGATAAAGAGATACAGAAGGAGAGAGATAAAGAGATACAGAAGGAGAGAGATAAAGAGATACAGAGGGAGAGAGATAAAGAGACACTGAGGGATAGAGATGAAGAGACACTGAGGGAGACAGATAAAGAGACACTGAGAAAGTGTTAAAGAGACTGAGGGAGAGAGTAAAATAGACTGAGGGAGAGGGATACAGAGACTGAGGAAGAGAGATAAAGAGATACTGAGGGAGAAAGATAAAGAGATACTGAGTGAGAGAGATAAAGAGGTACTGAGGGAGAGAGATAAAGAGATACTGAGGGAGAGAGATAAAGAAACTGAGGGAGAGAGATAAAGAGACTGAGAGCGAGAGATAAAGAGATACTGAAGGAGAGAGTTAAAGAGACTGAGGGAGAGAGATAAAGAGATACTGAGGGAGGGAGATAAAGGGACACTAAGGGAGAGAGATAACAAGTCTGAGGGAGAGAGATGAAGAGATACCGAGGGAGAGAGATAAAGAGTGTGAGGGAGGGAGATAAAGAGACACTGAGGGAGAGAAATGAAGAGACACTGAGGGAGAGAGACAAAGAGTGTGAGGGAGGGAGATAAACAGACACTGAGGGAGAGAGAGAGAGAGACACTGAGGGCGAGAGAGAGAGAGAGAGACACTGAAGAAGAGAGATAAAGAGACTGAGGGAGAGGGATAAAGAGACTCAGGGAGAGGGATAAAGAGACTCAGGGAGAGGGATAAAGAGACTGAGGGAGAGAGATAAAGAAACACTGAGGGAGAGAGAAAAAGAGACACTGAGGGAGAGAGATAAAGAAACACTGAGGGAGGAAGATAAAGAGACACTGAGGGAGAGAGTTAAAGAGATACTGAGGGAGGGAGATAAAGAGACACTGAGGGAGAGAGATAAAGAGACACTGAGGGAGAGAGTTAAAGAGAATGAGGGCGAGAGATAGAGACTGAGGGCGAGAGATAAAGAGCTACTGAGGCTGAGAGATGAAGAGACACTGAGGGAGGGAGATAAAGAGACACTGAGGGAGAGAGTTAAATAGACTGAGGGCGAGAGATAAAGAGCTACTGAGGGAGAGAGATAAAGAGATACTGAGGGAGGGAGATAAAGAGACACTGAGGGAGAGAGATAAAGAGACACTGAGGGAGAGAGATAAAGAGACACTGAGGGAGAGAGTTAAAGACACTGAGGGCGAGAGATAGAGACTGAGGGCGAGAGATAAAGAGCTACTGAGGGTGAGAGAAGAAGAGACACTGAGGGAGGGAGATAAAGAGACACTGAGGGAGAGAGTTAAAGAGACTGAGGGCGAGAGATAAAGAGACTGAGGGAGAGAGATAAAGAGACTGAGGGAGAGAGATAAAGAGATACTGAAGGAGAGAGTTAAAGAGACTGAGGGAGAGAGATAAAGAGATACTGAGGGAGGGAGATAAAGAGACACTGAGGGAGAGAGATGAAGAGACACTGAGGGAGAGAGATAAAGAGTGTGAGGGAGGGAGATAAACAGACACTGAGGGAGAGAGAGAGATAGAGAGAGACACTGAAGGAGAGAGATAAAGAGACTGAGGGAGAGGGATAAAGAGACTCAGGGAGAGGGATAAAGAGACAGAGGGAGAGAGATAAAGAGACACTGAGGGAGAGAGAAAAAGAGACACTGTGGGAGAGATATAAATAAACACTGAGGGAGGGAGATAAAGAGACACTGAGGGAGAGATAAAGCGACACTGAGGGAGAGAGATAAAGAGACTGAGGGCGCGAGATAAAGAGCTACTGAGGGAGAGAGATAAAGAGATACTGAAGGAGGGAGATAAAGAGACACTGAGGGAGAGAGATAACGAGTCTGAGGGAGAGAGATGAAGAGACACTGAGGGAGAGAGATAAACAGTGTGAGGGAAGGAGATAAAGAGACACTGAGGGAGAGAGATAACGAGTCTGAGGGAGAGAGATGAAGAGACACTGAGGGAGAGAGATAAACAGTGTGAGGAAGGGAGATAAAGAGACACTGAGGGAGAGAGATGAAGAGACACTGAGGGAGACAGATAAAGAGTGTGAGGGAGAGAGATAAAGAGACACTGAGGGAGAGAGAAAAAGAGACACTGAAGGAGAGATATAAAGAAACACTGAGGGAGGGAGATAAAGAGACACTGAGGGAGAGATAAAGCGACACTGAGGGAAAGAGATAGAGAGACTGAGGGAGGGACATACAGAGACTGAGGGAGAGAGATAAAGAGACACTGAGGGAGAGAGATAAAGAGACTGAGGGAGAGAGATAGGGAGACTGAGCGAGAGAGATAAATAGACACTGAGGGAGAGAGATAAAGAGACACTGAGGGATAGAGCTGAAGAGACACAGAGAGCGAGTTAAAGAGAGAGAGAGGGAGTGAGTTAAAGAGACTGAGGGAGAGAGAGAAAGAGATTGAGCGAGAGAGATATAGAGATACTGAGGAGAGAGTTAAAGAGACACTGAGGGAGAGAGTTAAAGAGACTGAGGGAGAATGATAAAGAGACTGAGGGAGAGAGATAAAGAGATACCGAAGGAGAGAGATAAAGAAATACAGAGGGAGAGAGATAAAGAGACACTGAGGGAGAGAGTTAAAGAGACTGAGAGAGAGAGATGAAGAGACACTGAGGGAGAGAGATAAAGAGACACTAAGGAAGAGAGTTAAAGAGACTGAGGGAGAGAGATAAAGAGAATGGGGAAAAGAGATAAAGAGGTACTGAGGGAGAGAGATAAACAGATACTGAGGAAGAGAGATATAGAGACACTGAGGGAGAGAGATAAAGAGATACTGAGGGATGGAGACAAAGAGACACTGAGGGAGAGAGATAAAGAGACACTGAGGGAGAGAGAAAAAGAGACACTGCGGGAGAGATATAAAGAAACACTGAGGGAGGGAGATAAAGAGACACTGAGGAAGAGATAAAGCGACACTGAGGGAGAGAGATAAAGAGACTGAGGGCGCGAGATAGAGAGCTACTGAGGGAGAGAGATAAAGAGATACTGAGGGAGGGAGATAAAGAGACACTGAGGGAGAGAGATAACGAGTCTGAGGGAGAGAGATGAAGAGACACTGACGGAGAGAGATAAACAGTGTGAGGGAGGGAGATAAAGAGACACTGAGGGAGAGAGATGAAGAGACACTGAGGGAGAGAGATAAAGAGTGTGAGGGAGGGAGATAAACAGACACTGAGGGAGAGAGAGAGAGAGACGCTGAGGGCGAGAGAGAGAGAGAGAGACACTAAAGGAGAGAGATAAAGAGACTGAGGGAGAGGGATAAAGAGACTCAGGGAGAGGGATAAAGAGACTGAGGGAGAGAGATAAAGAGACACTGAGGGAGAGAGAAAAAGAGACACTGAAGGAGAGAGATGAAGAGAGACTGAGGGAGAGAGATAAAGAGATTGAGAGTGAGAGATATAGCGATACTGAGGGAGAGAGATAAAGAGACACTGAGGGATAGAGTTAAAGAGACTGAGGGAGAGAGATAAAGAGACACTGAGGGAGAGAGATAAAGAGACACTGAGGGAGAGAGTTAAAGAGACTGAGGGAGAGAGATAAAGAGACACTGAGGGAGAGAGATAAAGAGACACTGAGGGATAGAGGTAAAGAGACACAGAGAGAGAGTAAAAGAGAGAGACAGGGAGAGAGTTAAAGGACTGAGGGAGAGAGGTAAAGAGATTGAGGGAGAGAGATATAGATATACTGAGGGAGAGAGGTCAAGAGACACTGAGGGAGAGAGTTAAAGAGACTGAGGGAGAATGATAAAGAAACTGAGGGAGAGAGATAAAGAGATACAGAAGGAGAGAGATAAAGAGATACAGAGGGAGAGAGATAAAGAGACACTGAGGGAGGGAGATAAAGAGACACTGAGGGAGAGAGATAAAGAGACACTGAGGGAGAGATTTAGAGAGATTGAGGGCGAGAGATAAAGAGCCTGAGGGAGAGAGATAAAGAGACTGAGGGAGAGAGATAAAGAGATACTGAAGGAGAGAGTTACAGAGACTGAGGGAGCGAGATAAAGAGACTTGGGGAAAAGAGATAAAGAGATACTGATGGAGAGAGATAAAGAGATACTGAGGGAGAGAGATAAAGAGACACTGAGGGAGAGAGTTTAACAGACTGAGGGAGAGAGATAAAGAGACTGAGGGAGGCAGATAAAGAGACTGAGGGAGACAGATAAGGAGACACTGAGGGAGATAGATAAAGAGACTGAGGCAGAGAGATAAAGAGATACTGAGGAACATAGATAAAGAGATACTGAGGGACAGAGATAAAGAGATACTGAGGGAGAGAGTTTAACAGACTGAGGGAGAGAGATAAAAAGACTGAGGGAGACAGATAACGAGACAATGAGCGGGAGAGATAAAGAGACACCGAAGGAGAGAGATAAAGAGTCACTGAGGGAGAGATATAAAGAAACAATGAGGGAGGGAGATAAGGAGAAACTGAGGGAGAGATAAAGCGACACTGAGGGAGAGAGATAAAGAGACTGAGGGAGAGAGATAGAGAGACTGAGGGAGAGAGATAAATAGACACTGAGGGAGAGAGATAAAGAGACACTGAGGGATAGAGGTAAAGAGACACAGAGAGAGAGTTAAAGAGAGAGAGAGAGGGAGTTAAAGAGACTGAGGGAGAGAGGTAAAGAGAATGCGGGAGAGAGATATAGATATACTGAGGGAGAGAGATCAAGAGACACTGAGGGAGAGAGTTAAAGAGACTGAGGGAGAATGATAAAGAAACTGAGGGAGAGAGATAAAGAGATACAGAAGGAGAGAGATAAAGATATACAGAAGGAGAGAGATAAAGAGATACAGAAGGAGAGAGATAAAGAGATACAGAAGGAGAGAGATAAAGAGATACAGAGGGAGAGAGATAAAGAGACACTGAGGGATAGAGATGAAGAGACACTGAGGGAGACAGATAAAGAGACACTGAGAAAGTGTTAAAGAGACTGAGGGAGAGAGTAAAATAGACTGAGGGAGAGGGGTAAAGAGACTGAGGAAGAGAGATAAAGAGATACTGAGGGAGAAAGATAAAGAGATACTGAGTGAGAGAGATAAAGAGGTACTGAGGGAGAGAGATAAAGAGATACTGAGGGAGAGAGATAAAGAAACTGAGGGAGAGAGATAAAGAGACAAAGGGAGAGAGAAAAAGAGATACTGAGGGAGAGAGATAAAGAGACACTGAGGGAACGAGATAAAGAGACTGAGGGAGAGAGATAAAGTGACTGAGGGAGAGAGATAAAGAGACACTGAGGGAGAGATAAAGAGACACTGAGGGAGAGGGATAAAGAGACTGAGGAAGAGAGATAAAGAGACACTGAGGGAGAGAGTTAAAGAGACACTGAGGAGAGAGATAAAGAGACTGTGGGCGAGAGATAAAGAGACTGAGGGCGAGAGATAAAGAGCTACTGAGGGTGAGAGATGAAGAGACACTGAGGGAGGCAGAAAAAGAGACACTGAGGGAGAGAGTTAAAGAGACTGAGGGAGAGAGATAAAGAGATACTGAGGGAGAGAGATAAAGAGACACTGAGGGAGAGAGAAAAAGAGACACTGAGGGAGAGAGTTTAACAGACTGAGGGAGAGAGATAAAGAGACTGAGGGAGACAGATAAGGAGACACTGAGGGGGGAGAGATAAAGAGACACCGAAGGAGAGCGATAAAGAGACAATGAGGGAGAGAGTAAAAGAGACTGAGGGAGAGAGATAAAGAGACTGAGGAAGAGAGATAAAGAGATACTGAGGGACAGAGATAAAGAGATACTGAGGGAGAGAGATAAAGAGATGATGAGGGAGAGAGATAAGGAGACACTGAGGGAGAGAGATGAAAAGACACTGAGGTAGAGAGATAAAGAGACACTGAGAGAGAGAGTTAAAGAGAAAGAGGGAGAGAGATCAAGAGACTGAGGGTGAGAGATAATGAGAGTGAGGAAGAGAGATAAAGAGATACTGAGGGAGAGATAAAGAGATACTGAGGGAGAGAGATAACGAGTCTGAGGGAGAGAGATGAAGAGACACTGACGGAGAGAGATAAACAGCGTGAGGGAGGGAGATAAAGAGACACTGAGGGAGAGAGATGAAGAGACACTGAGGGAGAGAGATAAAGAGTGTGAGGGAGGGAGATAAACAGACACTGAGGGAGAGAGAGAGAGAGACGCTGAGGGCGAGAGAGAGAGAGAGAGACACTAAAGGAGAGAGATAAAGAGACTGAGGGAGAGGGATAAAGAGACTCAGGGAGAGGTATAAAGAGACTGAGGGAGAGAGATAAAGAGACACTGAGGGAGAGAGAAAAAGAGACACTGAAGGAGAGAGATGAAGAGAGACTGAGGGAGAGAGATAAAGAGATTGAGAGTGAGAGATATAGCGATACTGAGGGAGAGAGATAAAGAGACACTGAGGGATAGAGTTAAAGAGACTGAGGGAGAGAGATAAAGAGACACTGAGGGAGAGAGATAAAGAGACACTGAGGGAGAGAGTTAAAGAGACTGAGGGAGAGAGATAAAGAGACACTGAGGGAGAGAGATAAAGAGACACTGAGGGATAGAGGTAAAGAGACACAGAGAGAGAGTAAAAGAGAGAGACAGGGAGAGAGTTAAAGGACTGAGGGAGAGAGGTAAAGAGATTGAGGGAGAGAGATATAGATATACTGAGGGAGAGAGGTCAAGAGACACTGAGGGAGAGAGTTAAAGAGACTGAGGGAGAATGATAAAGAAACTGAGGGAGAGAGATAAAGAGATACAGAAGGAGAGAGATAAAGAGATACAGAGGGAGGGAGATAAAGAGACACTGAGGGAGGGAGATAAAGAGACACTGAGGGAGAGAGATAAAGAGACACTGAGGGAGAGATTTAGAGAGATTGAGGGCGAGAGATAAAGAGCCTGAGGGAGAGAGATAAAGAGACTGAGGGAGAGAGATAAAGAGATACTGAAGGAGAGAGTTACAGAGACTGAGGGAGCGAGATAAAGAGACTTGGGGAAAAGAGATAAAGAGATACTGATGGAGAGAGATAAAGAGATACTGAGGGAGAGAGATAAAGAGACACTGAGGGAGAGAGTTTAACAGACTGAGGGAGAGAGATAAAGAGACTGAGGGAGGCAGATAAAGAGACTGAGGGAGACAGATAAGGAGACACTGAGGGAGATAGATAAAGAGACTGAGGCAGAGAGATAAAGAGATACTGAGGAACATAGATAAAGAGATACTGAGGGACAGAGATAAAGAGATACTGAGGGAGAGAGTTTAACAGACTGAGGGAGAGAGATAAAAAGACTGAGGGAGACAGATAACGAGACAATGAGCGGGAGAGATAAAGAGACACCGAAGGAGAGAGATAAAGAGTCACTGAGGGAGAGATATAAAGAAACAATGAGGGAGGGAGATAAGGAGAAACTGAGGGAGAGATAAAGCGACACTGAGGGAGAGAGATAAAGAGACTGAGGGAGAGAGATAGAGAGACTGAGGGAGAGAGATAAATAGACACTGAGGGAGAGAGATAAAGAGACACTGAGGGATAGAGGTAAAGAGACACAGAGAGAGAGTTAAAGAGAGAGAGAGAGGGAGTTAAAGAGACTGAGGGAGAGAGGTAAAGAGATTGCGGGAGAGAGATATAGATATACTGAGGGAGAGAGATCAAGAGACACTGAGGGAGAGAGTTAAAGAGACTGAGGGAGAATGATAAAGAAACTGAGGGAGAGAGATAAAGAGATACAGAAGGAGAGAGATAAAGATATACAGAAGGAGAGAGATAAAGAGATACAGAAGGAGAGAGATAAAGAGATACAGAAGGAGAGAGATAAAGAGATACAGAGGGAGAGAGATAAAGAGACACTGAGGGATAGAGATGAAGAGACACTGAGGGAGACAGATAAAGAGACACTGAGAAAGTGTTAAAGAGACTGAGGGAGAGAGTAAAATAGACTGAGGGAGAGGGATAAAGAGACTGAGGAAGAGAGATAAAGAGATACTGAGGGAGAAAGATAAAGAAACTGAGGGAGAGAGATAAAGAGACAAAGGGAGAGAGAAAAAGAGATACTGAGGGAGAGAGATAAAGAGACACTGAGGGAACGAGATAAAGAGACTGAGGGAGAGAGATAAAGAGACTGAGGGAGAGAGATAAAGAGACACTGAGGGAGAGATAAAGAGACACTGAGGGAGAGGGATAAAGAGACTGAGGAAGAGAGATAAAGAGACACTGAGGGAGAGAGTTAAAGAGACACTGAGGAGAGAGATAAAGAGACTGTGGGCGAGAGATAAAGAGACTGAGGGCGAGAGATAAAGAGCTACTGAGGGTGAGAGATGAAAAGACACTGAGGGAGGCAGAAAAAGAGACACTGAGGGAGAGAGTTAAAGAGACTGAGGGAGAGAGATAAAGAGATACTGAGGGAGAGAGATAAAGAGACACTGAGGGAGAGAGAAAAAGAGACACTGAGGGAGAGAGTTTAACAGACTGAGGGAGAGAGATAAAGAGACACTGAGGGAGAGAGATAAAGAGACACTGAGGGATAGAGGTAAAGAGACACAGAGAGAGAGTAAAAGAGAGAGACAGGGATAGAGTTAAAGGACTGAGGGAGAGAGGTAAAGAGATTGAGGGAGAGAGATATAGATATACTGAGGGAGAGAGGTCAAGAGACACTGAGGGAGAGAGTTAAAGAGACTGAGGGAGAATGATAAAGAAACTGAGAGAGAGAGATAAAGAGATACAGAAGGAGAGAGATAAAGAGATACAGAGGGAGGGAGATAAAGAGACACTGAGGGAGGGAGATAAAGAGACACTGAGGGAGAGAGATAAAGAGACACTGAGGGAGAGATTTAGAGAGATTGAGGGCGAGAGATAAAGAGCCTGAGGGAGAGAGATAAAGAGACTGAGGGAGAGAGATAAAGAGATACTGAAGGAGAGAGTTACAGAGACTGAGGGAGCGAGATAAAGAGACTTGGGGAAAAGAGATAAAGAGATACTGATGGAGAGAGATAAAGAGATACTGAGGGAGAGAGATAAAGAGACACTGAGGGAGAGAGTTTAACAGACTGAGGGAGAGAGATAAAGAGACTGAGGGAGGCAGATAAAGAGACTGAGGGAGACAGATAAGGAGACACTGAGGGAGATAGATAAAGAGACTGAGGCAGAGAGATAAAGAGATACTGAGGAACATAGATAAAGAGATACTGAGGGACAGAGATAAAGAGATACTGAGGGAGAGAGTTTAACAGACTGAGGGAGAGAGATAAAAAGACTGAGGGAGACAGATAACGAGACAATGAGCGGGAGAGATAAAGAGACACCGAAGGAGAGAGATAAAGAGTCACTGAGGGAGAGATATAAAGAAACAATGAGGGAGGGAGATAAGGAGAAACTGAGGGAGAGATAAAGCGACACTGAGGGAGAGAGATAAAGAGACTGAGGGAGAGAGATAGAGAGACTGAGGGAGAGAGATAAATAGACACTGAGGGAGAGAGATAAAGAGACACTGAGGGATAGAGGTAAAGAGACACAGAGAGAGAGTTAAAGAGAGAGAGAGAGGGAGTTAAAGAGACTGAGGGAGAGAGGTAAAGAGATTGCGGGAGAGAGATATAGATATACTGAGGGAGAGAGATCAAGAGACACTGAGGGAGAGAGTTAAAGAGACTGAAGGAGAATGATAAAGAAACTGAGGGAGAGAGATAAAGAGATACAGAAGGACAGAGATAAAGATATACAGAAGTAGAGAGATAAAGAGATACAGAAGGAGAGAGATAAAGAGATACAGAAGGAGAGAGATAAAGAGATACAGAGGGAGAGAGATAAAGAGACACTGAGGGATAGAGATGAAGAGACACTGAGGGAGACAGATAAAGAGACACTGAGAAAGTGTTAAAGAGACTGAGGGAGAGAGTAAAATAGACTGAGGGAGAGGGATAAAGAGACTGAGGAAGAGAGATAAAGAGATACTGAGGGAGAAAGATAAAGAAACTGAGGGAGAGAGATAAAGAGACAAAGGGAGAGAGAAAAAGAGATACTGAGGGAGAGAGATAAAGAGACACTGAGGGAACGAGATAAAGAGACTGAGGGAGAGAGATAAAGAGACTGAGGGAGAGAGATAAAGAGACACTGAGGGAGAGATAAAGAGACACTGAGGGAGAGGGATAAAGAGACTGAGGAAGAGAGATAAAGAGACACTGAGGGAGAGAGTTAAAGAGACACTGAGGAGAGAGATAAAGAGACTGTGGGCGAGAGATAAAGAGACTGAGGGCGAGAGATAAAGAGCTACTGAGGGTGAGAGATGAAAAGACACTGAGGGAGGCAGAAAAAGAGACACTGAGGGAGAGAGTTAAAGAGACTGAGGGAGAGAGATAAAGAGATACTGAGGGAGAGAGATAAAGAGACACTGAGGGAGAGAGAAAAAGAGACACTGAGGGAGAGAGTTTAACAGACTGAGGGAGAGAGATAAAGAGACACTGAGGGAGAGAGATAAAGAGACACTGAGGGATAGAGGTAAAGAGACACAGAGAGAGAGTAAAAGAGAGAGACAGGGATAGAGTTAAAGGACTGAGGGAGAGAGGTAAAGAGATTGAGGGAGAGAGATATAGATATACTGAGGGAGAGAGGTCAAGAGACACTGAGGGAGAGAGTTAAAGAGACTGAGGGAGAATGATAAAGAAACTGAGGGAGAGAGATAAAGAGATACAGAAGGAGAGAGATAAAGAGATACAGAGGGAGGGAGATAAAGAGACACTGAGGGAGGGAGATAAAGAGACACTGAGGGAGAGAGATAAAGAGACACTGAGGGAGAGATTTAGAGAGATTGAGGGCGAGAGATAAAGAGCCTGAGGGAGAGAGATAAAGAGACTGAGGGAGAGAGATAAAGAGATACTGAAGGAGAGAGTTACAGAGACTGAGGGAGCGAGATAAAGAGACTTGGGGAAAAGAGATAAAGAGATACTGATGGAGAGAGATAAAGAGATACTGAGGGAGAGAGATAAAGAGACACTGAGGGAGAGAGTTTAACAGACTGAGGGAGAGAGATAAAGAGACTGAGGGAGGCAGATAAAGAGACTGAGGGAGACAGATAAGGAGACACTGAGGGAGATAGATAAAGAGACTGAGGCAGAGAGATAAAGAGATACTGAGGAACATAGATAAAGAGATACTGAGGGACAGAGATAAAGAGATACTGAGGGAGAGAGTTTAACAGACTGAGGGAGAGAGATAAAAAGACTGAGGGAGACAGATAACGAGACAATGAGCGGGAGAGATAAAGAGACACCGAAGGAGAGAGATAAAGAGTCACTGAGGGAGAGATATAAAGAAACAATGAGGGAGGGAGATAAGGAGAAACTGAGGGAGAGATAAAGCGACACTGAGGGAGAGAGATAAAGAGACAATGAGGGAGAGAGTAAAAGAGACTGAGGGAGAGAGATAAAGAGACTGAGGAAGAGAGATAAAGAGATACTGAGGGACAGAGATAAAGAGATACTGAGGGAGAGAGATAAAGAGATGATGAGGGAGAGAGATAGGGAGACACTGAGGGAGAGAGATGAAAAGACACTGAGGTAGAGAGATAAAGAGACACTGAGAGAGAGAGTTAAAGAGAAAGAGGGAGAGAGATAAAGAGACTGAGGGTGAGAGATAATGAGAGTGAGGAAGAGAGATAAAGAGATACTGAGGGAGAGATAAAGAGATACTGAGGGAGAGAGATAAAGAGACACTGAGGGAGAGAGATAAGGAGACACAGAGAGAGAGATGAAAAGACACTGAGGGAGAGAGATAAAGAGACACTGAGAGAGAGAGTTAAAGAGAAAGAAGGAGAGAGATAAAGAGACTGAGGGTGAGAGATAATGAGAGTGAGGAAGAGAGATAAAGAGATACTGAGGGAGAGATAAAGAGATACTGAGGGAGGGAGAGAAAGTGACACTGAGGGAGAGAGATAAATAGACACTGAGGGGGAGAGCAAAAGAGACTGAGGGAGAGAGATAAAGAGAATGAGGGAGAGAGATAAAGAGATACTGAGGGAGGGAGATAAAGAGACACTGAGGGAGGGAGATAAAGAGACACTGAGGGAGAGAGATAAAGAGACTGAGGGAGAAAGAGAGAGAGACTGAGGGAGAGAGATGAATAGACACTGAGGGAGAGAAAAAAAGAGACACTGAGGGATAGAGGTAAAGAGACTGAGGGAGAGAGATAAAGAGATACTGAAGGAGAGAGTTACAGAGACTGAGGGAGAATGATAAAGATACTGAGGGAGCGAGATAAAGAGATACAGAAGGAGAGAGATAAAGAGATACAGAAGGAGAGAGATAAAGAGATACAGAGGGAGAGAGATAAAGAGACACTGAGGGAGAGAGTTAAATAGACTGAGGGCAAGAGATAAAGACTGAGGGAATGAGATAAAGAGACACTGAGGGAGAGAGATAAAGAGACTGAGTGATAGAGATAAAGAGACTGAGGGAGAGAGACAAGGAGACACTGAGGGAGAGAGATGAAGAGACATTGAGGGAGAGAGATAAAGAGAGACTGAGAGAGAGAGTTAAAGAGACAGAGGGAGAGAGATAAAGAGACTGAGGGAGAGAGATAAAGAGACACTGAGGGAGAGAGATAAAGAGACTGAGTGATAGAGATAAAGAGACTGAGGGAGAGAGATAAGGAGACACTGAGGGAGAGAGATAAAGAGATACAGAAGGAGAAAGATAAAGAGATACAGAAGGAGAGAGATAAAGAGATACAGAGGGAGAGAGATAAAGAGACAATGAGGGAGAGAGTTAAATAGACTGAGTGATAGAGATAAAGAGACCGAGGGAGAGAGATAAGGAGACACTGAGGGAGAGAGATAAAGACATACTGATGGAGAGAGATAAAGACATACTGAGGGAGGGAGACAAAGAGACACTGAGGGAGAGAGATAAAGAAACTGAGGGAGAGAGAGAAAGAGACAAAGGGAGAGAGATAAAGAGATACTGAGGGAGAGAGATAAAGAGACACTGAGGGAGAGAGATAAAGAGTGTGAGGGAGGGAGATAAAGAGACACTGAGGGAGAGAGATAAAGAGACACTGAGGGAGAGAGATAATGAGTGTGAGGGAAGGAGATAAAGAGACACTGAGGGAGAGAGATAAAGAGACACTGAGGGAGAGAGATAAAAAGACACTGAGGGAGAGAGAAAAAGAGACACTGAGGGAGAGAGTTTAACAGACTGAGGGAGAGAGAAAAAGAGACTGAGGGAGACAGATAAAGAGACTGATGGAGACAGATAAGGAGACACTGAGGGGGAGATATAAAGAGACAACGAAGGAGAGAGATAAAGAGACACTGAGGGAGAGAGATAAAGAGACACTGAAGGAGAGAGATAAAGAGACACTGAGGGACAGAGATAAAGAGATACTGAGGGAGAGAGATAAAGAGATACTGAGGGAGGGAGATAAAGAGATACTGAGGGAGGGAGATAAAGAGACAGTGAGGGAGAAAGATAACGAGTCTGAGGGAGAGAGATGAAGAGACACTGAGGGAGAGAGATAAAGAGACACTGAGGGAGAGAGATAAAGAGACACTGAGGGAGAGAGTTAAAGAGACTGAGGGCGAGAGATAAAGAGACACTGAGGGAGAGAGATAAAGAGACACTGAGGGAGAGAGATAAAGAGACAGTGAGGGAGAGAGTTAAAGAAACTGAGGGAGAGAGATAAGGAGACACTGAGGGAGAGAGATAAAGAGTGTGTGGGAGGGAGATAAAGAGAGACTGAGGGAGAGAGAGAGAGACACTGAGGGAGAGAGATAAGGAGACACTGAGGGAGAGAGATAAATAGTGTGAGGGAGGGAGATAAAGAGACACTGAGGGAGAGATTTAAAGAGAATGAGGGAGAGATAAAGACACTGAGGGAGAGAGATAAAGAGACTGAGGAAGAGAGATAAATAGACTCAGGGAGAGGGATAAAGAGATACTGAGGGACAGAGATAAAGAGATACTGAGGGAGAGAGATAAAGAGATACTGACGGAGGGAGATAAAGAGACACTGAGGGAGAGAAATAACGAGTCTGAGGGAGAGAGATGAAGAGACACTGAGGGAGAGAGTTAAAAGTGTGAGGGAGTGAGATAAAGAGACACTGAGGGAGAGAGATGAAGAGACACTGAGGGAGAGAGATAAAGAGACACTGAGGGAGAACGAGAGAGAGAGAAACTGAGGGAGAGAGAGAGAGAGAGACACTGAAGGACAGAGATAAAGAGACTGAGGGAGAGGAATAAAGAGACTCAGGGAGAGGGATAAAGAGACTGAGGGAGAGAGATAAAGAGCTACTGAGGGTGAGAGATGAAGAGACACTGAGGGAGGAAGATAAAGAGACACTGAGGGAGAGAGTTAAAGATACTGAGGGCGAGAGATAAAGAGACTGAGGAAGAGAGATAAAGAGACTGAGTGAGAGAGATAAAGAGATACTGAAGGAGAGAGTTAAAGAGACTGAGGGAGAGAGATAAAGAGACTGAGGGACAGAGATAAAGAAATACTGAAGGAGAGAGATAAAGAGATATTGAGGGAGAGAGATAAAGAGACACTGAGGGAGAGAGAAAAAGAGACACAGAGGGAGAGAGTTTAACAGACTGAGGGAGAGAGAAAAAGAGACTGAGGGAGACAGATAAAGAGACTGAGGGAGACAGATAAGGAGACACTGAGGGGGAGAGATAAAGAGACACCGAAGGAGAGAGATAAAGAGACACTGAGGGACAGAGATAAAGAGACACCGAAGGAGAGAGATAAAGAGACACTGAGGGAGAGAGTAAAAGAGACTGAGGGAGAGAGATAAAGAAACTGAGGAAGAGAGATTAAGAGATACTGAGGGACAGAGATAAAGAGATACTGAGGGAGAGAGATAAAGGGATACTGAGGGAGGGAGATAAAGAGATACTGAGGGAGGGAGATAAAGAGACACTGAGGGAGAGAGATAACGAGTCTTAGGGAGGGAGTTGAAGAGACACTGAGGGAGAGAGATAAAGTGTGAGGGAGGGAGATAAAGAGACACTGAGGGAGAGAGATGAAGAGACACTGATGGAGACGGATAAAGAGACACTGAGGGAGAGAGATAAAGTGTGAGGGAGGGAGATAAAGAGACACTGAGGGAGAGAGATGAAGAGACACTGATGGAGACGGATAAAGAGACACTGAGGGAGAGAGATAAGGAGACACTGAGGGAGAGAGATAAAGAGACACTGAGGAAGAGAGATAAAGAGATACTGAGGGAGAGAGATAAAGACATACTGAGGGACAGAGATAAAGAAACTGAGGGAGAGAGACAAAGAGACAAAGGGAGGGAGATAAAGAGATACTGAGGGAGAGAGATAAAGAGACACTGAGGGAGAGAGATAAAGAGACACTGAGGGAGAGAGTTAAACAGACTGAGGGAGAGAGATAAGGAGCCACTGAGGGAGAGAGATAAAGAGTGTGAGGGAGGGAGATAAAGAGACACTGAGGGAGAGAGAGAGAGTGACATTGAGGGAGAGAGCTAAAGAGATTGAGGGAGACGGATAAAGAAACCTTGAGGGGGAGAGATAAAGAGAGACTGAAGGAGAGAGATAAAGAGAATGAGGGAGAGAGATAAAGAGACTGAGGGAGAGGGATAAAGAGACTCAGGGAGAGGGATAAAGAGACTGAGGGAGAGACATAAATAGACACTGAGGGAGGGATAAATAGACACTGAGGGAGAGATAAAGAGACACTGAGGGATAGAGATAAAGAGACACTGAGGGAGAGAGATGAAGAAACACTAAGGGAGAGAGATTACGAGATACTGAGGGAGAGAGATAAAGAGACTGAGGGAGAGAGAAAAAGAGACACAGGGAGCGAGATAAAGAGACACTGAGGGAGAGAGATAATGAGACTGAGGGAGAGAGATAAAGAGACAAAGAGGGAGAGAGATAAAGAGACACAGTGAGAGAATTAAAGAGACTGAGGGAGAGAGATAAAGAGATTGAGGGTGAGAGATATAGTGATACTGAGGGAGAGAGATAAAAAGACACTGAGGGAGAGAGTTAAAGAGACTGAGGGAGAATGATAAAGAGACTGAGGGAGAGAGATAAAGAAATACAGAAGGAGAGAGTTAAAGAAATACTGAGGGAAAGAGATAAAGAGATACTGAGGGAGAGAGATAAAGAGCTACTGAGGGAGAGAGATGAAGAGACACTGAGGGAGAGAGATAAAGAAAACTTGAGGGAGAGAGTTAAAGAGACTGAGGGCAAGAGATAAAGAGACTGAGAGAAAGAAATAAAGAGATACTGATGGAGAGAGGTAAAGAGATACTGAGTGAGAAAGATAAAGAGACACCGAGGGAGAGAGATAAAGAGAACCTGAGGGAGAGAATTAAACAGACAGAGGGAGACAGTGAAAGAGACTGAAGGAGACAGATAAAGAGATGAGGGAGACAGATAAGGAGACACTGAGGAGGAGAGATAAAGAGACACTGAAGGAGAGAGATAAAGAGACACTGAGGAAGAGAGTTAAAGAGACTGAGGGAGAGAAATAGACTGAGGAATAGAGGTAAAGAGATACTGAGGGAGAGAGATAAAGAGATACTGAGGGAGAGAGATAAAGAGATACTGAGGAAGAGAGAGAGAGAGACTCTAAGGGAGAGAGAGAGAGAGACACTGAAGGACAGAGATAAAGAGACTCAGGGAGAGGGATAAAGAGACTGAGGGAGAGAGATAAAGAGACACTGAGGGAGAGAGTTTAACAGACTGAGGGAGAGAGATAAAGAGACTGAGGGAAACAGATAAAGAGACTGAGGGAGACAGATAAGGTGACTCTGAGGGGGAGAGATAAAGAGACACCGAAGGAGAGAGGTAAAGAGACACTGAGGGAGAGAGTTAAAGAGTCACTGAGGGAGAGATAAAGCGACACTGAGGGAGAGAGATAAAGAGACTGAGGGAGAGAGATAGAGAGACTGAGGGAGAGAGATAAATAGACACTGAGGGAGAGAGACAAAGAAACACTGATAGAGGTAAAGATTCACAGAGAGAGAGTTAAAGAGAGAGAGAGGGAGAGAGTTAAAGAGACTGAGGGAGAGAGATAAAGAGATTAATGGAGCGAGATATAGGGATACTGAGGGAGAGAGATAAAGAGACACTGAGGGAGAGAGTTAAAGAGACTGAGTGATAGAGATAAAGAGACTGAGGGAGAGAGATAAGGAGACACTGAGGGAGAGAGATAAAGAGACACTGAGGGAGAGAGATAAAGAGACACTGAGGGAGAGAGTTAAAGAAACTGAGGGAGAGAGATAAGGAGACACTGAGGGAGAGAGATAAAGAGTGTGAGGGAGGGAGATAAAGAGACACTGAGGGAGAGAGAGAGAGAGAGACACTGAGGGAGAGAGCTAAAGAGATTGAGGGAGACGGATAAAGAAACCTTGAGGGGGAGAGATAAAGAGAGACTGAAGGAGAGAGATAAAGAGAATGAGGGAGAGAGATAAAGAGACTGAGGGAGAGGGATAAAGAGACTCAGGGAGAGGGATAAAGAGACTGAGGGAGAGACATAAATAGACACTGAGGGAGGGATAAATAGACACTGAGGGAGAGATAAAGAGACACTGAGGGATAGAGATAAAGAGACACTGAGGGAGAGAGATGAAGAAACACTAAGGGAGAGAGATTATGAGATACTGAGGGAGAGAGATAAAGAGACTGAGGGAGAGAGAAAAAGAGACACAGGGAGCGAGATAAAGAGACGCTGAGGGAGAGAGATAATGAGACTGAGGGAGAGAGATAAAGAGACAAAGAGGGAGAGAGATAAAGAGACACAGAGAGAGAATTAAAGAGACTGAGGGAGAGAGATAAAGAGATTGAGGGTGAGAGATATAGTGATACTGAGGGAGAGAGATAAAGAGACACTGAGGGAGAGAGTTAAAGAGACTGAGGGAGAATGATAAAGAGACTGAGGGAGAGAGATAAAGAAATACAGAAGGAGAGAGTTAAAGAAATACTGAGGGAAAGAGATAAAGAGATACTGAGGGAGAGAGATAAAGAGCTACTGAGGGAGAGAGATGAAGAGACACTGAGGGAGAGAGATAAAGAAAACTTGAGGGAGAGAGTTAAAGAGACTGAGGGCAAGAGATAAAGAGACTGAGAGAAAGAAATAAAGAGATACTGATGGAGAGAGGTAAAGAGATACTGAGTGAGAAAGATAAAGAGACACCGAGGGAGAGAGATAAAGAGAACCTGAGGGAGAGAATTAAACAGACAGAGGGAGACAGTGAAAGAGACTGAAGGAGACAGATAAAGAGATGAGGGAGACAGATAAGGAGACACTGAGGAGGAGAGATAAAGAGACACCGAAGGAGAGAGATAAAGAGACACTGAGGAAGAGAGTTAAAGAGACTGAGGGAGAGAGAGAGAGAGACACTGAGGGAGAGAGAGAGAGAGAGACACTGAAGGACAGAGATAAAGAGACTCAGGGAGAGGGATAAAGAGACTGAGGGAGAGAGATAAAGAGACACTGAGGGAGAGAGTTTAACAGACTGAGGGAGAGAGATAAAGAGACTGAGGGAAACAGATAAAGAGACTGAGGGAGACAGATAAGGAGACACTGAGGGGGAGAGATAAAGAGACACCGAAGGAGAGAGATAAAGAGACCCTGAGGGAGAGAGATAAAGAGTCACTGAGGGAGAGATAAAGCGACACTGAGGGAGAGAGATAAAGAGACTGAGGGAGAGAGATAGAGAGACTGAGGGAGAGAGATAAATAGACACTGAGGGAGAGAGAAAAAGAAACACTGATAGAGGTAAAGATTCACAGAGAGAGAGTTAAAGAGAGAGAGAGGGAGAGAGTTAAAGAGACTGAGGGAGAGAGATAAAGAGATTAATGGAGCGAGATATAGGGATACTGAGGGAGAGAGATAAAGAGACACTGAGGGAGAGAGTTAAAGAGACTGAGTGATAGAGATAAAGAGACTGAGGGAGAGAGATAAGGAGACACTGAGGGAGAGAGATAAAGAGACTGAGGAAGAGAGATAAAGAGATACTGAGGGATAGAGATAAAGAGATACAGAAGGAGAGAGATAAAGAGATACAGAGGGAGAGAGATAAAGAGACAATGAGGGAGAGAGTTAAATAGAATGAGTGATAGAGCTAAAGAGACTGAGGAAGAGAGAGAAAGAGATACTGAGGGAGAGAGATAAAGACATACTGAGGGAGAGAGATAAAGACATACTGAGGGAGGGAGACAAAGAGACACTGAGGGAGAGAGATAACGATACTGAGGGAGAGAGATAAAGAGATACTCAGGGAGAGAGATAAAGAGACACTGAGGGAGAGAGATAAAGAGACACTGATGGAGAGAGATAAAGAGACACTGAGGGAGAGAGTTAAAGAAACTGAGGGAGAGAGATAAGGAGACGATGAGGGAGAGAGATAAAGAGTATGAGGGAGGGAGATAAAGAGACACTGAGGGAGAGAGAGAGAGACACTGAGGGAGAGAGATAAGGAGACACTGAGGGAGAGAGATAAAGAGTGTGAGGGAGGGAGATAAAGAGACACTGAGGGAGAGAGATAAAGAGACTGAGGAAGAGAGAGAAAGAGATACAGAGGGAGGGAGATAAAGAGACACTGAGGGAGAGAGATAAAGAAACTGAGGGAGAGAGACAAAGAGACAAAGGGAGAGAGATAAAGAGATACTGAGGGAGACAGATAAAGAGACACTGAGGGAGAGAGATAAAGAGACACTGAGGGAGAGAAATAACGAGATACAGAGGTAGGGAGATAAGGAGACACTGAGGGAGACGAGATAAAGAGACACTGAGGAAGAGAGATAAAGAGACACTGAGGGAGAGAGATAAAGAAACTGAGGGAGAGAGATAAAGAGAAAAAGGGAGAGAGATAAAGAGATACTGAGGGAGAGAGATTAAGAGACAATGAGGGAGAGAGTTAAAGAGACAGTGAGGGAGAGAGTTAAAGAGACTGAGGGAGAGAGATAAAGAAAATGAGGGAGAGAGATAAAGAAAATGAGGAAGAGAGATAAATAGATACAGAGGGGGAGAGATAAAGAGATACAGAGGGAGAGAGATAAAGAGATACTGAGGGAGGGAGATAAAGAGACACTGAGGGAGGGAGATAAAGAAACTGAGGGAGAGAGAGAAAGAGATACAGAGGGAGGGAGATAAAGAGACACTGAGGGAGAGAGATAAAGAAACTGAGGGAGAGAGACAAAGAGACAAAGGGAGAGAGATAAAGAGATACTGAGGGAGACGGATAAAGAGACACTGAGGGAGAGAGATAAAGAGACACCGAGGGAGAGAAATAATGAGATACAGAGGTAGGGAGATAAGGAGACACTGAGGGAGAGAGATAAAGAGACACTGAGGCAGAGAGATAAAGAGATACTGAGGGAGAGAGATAAAGACATACTGAGGGACAGAGATAAAGAAACTGAGGGAGAGAGACAAAGAGACAAAGGGAGGGAGATAAAGAGATACTGAGGGAGAGAGATAATGAGACTGAGGGAGAGAGATAAGGAGACACTGAGGGAGAGAGATAAAGAGTGTGAGGGAGGGAGATAAAGAGACACTGAGGGAGAGAGATAAAGAGACTGAGGAAGAGAGAGAAAGAGATACAGAGGGAGGGAGATAAAGAGACACTGAGGGAGAGAGATAAAGAAACTGAGGGAGAGAGACAAAGAGACAAAGGGAGAGAGATAAAGAGATACTGAGGGAGACAGATAAAGAGACACTGAGGGAGAGAGATAAAGAGACACTGAGGGAGAGAAATAACGAGATACAGAGGTAGGGAGATAAGGAGACACTGAGGGAGACGAGATAAAGAGACACTGAGGAAGAGAGATAAAGAGACACTGAGGGAGAGAGATAAAGAAACTGAGGGAGAGAGATAAAGAGAAAAAGGGAGAGAGATAAAGAGATACTGAGGGAGAGAGATTAAGAGACAATGAGGGAGAGAGTTAAAGAGACAGTGAGGGAGAGAGTTAAAGAGACTGAGGGAGAGAGATAAAGAAAATGAGGGAGAGAGATAAAGAAAATGAGGAAGAGAGATAAATAGATACAGAGGGGGAGAGATAAAGAGATACAGAGGGAGAGAGATAAAGAGATACTGAGGGAGGGAGATAAAGAGACACTGAGGGAGGGAGATAAAGAAACTGAGGGAGAGAGAGAAAGAGATACAGAGGGAGGGAGATAAAGAGACACTGAGGGAGAGAGATAAAGAAACTGAGGGAGAGAGACAAAGAGACAAAGGGAGAGAGATAAAGAGATACTGAGGGAGACGGATAAAGAGACACTGAGGGAGAGAGATAAAGAGACACCGAGGGAGAGAAATAATGAGATACAGAGGTAGGGAGATAAGGAGACACTGAGGGAGAGAGATAAAGAGACACTGAGGCAGAGAGATAAAGAGATACTGAGGGAGAGAGATAAAGACATACTGAGGGACAGAGATAAAGAAACTGAGGGAGAGAGACAAAGAGACAAAGGGAGGGAGATAAAGAGATACTGAGGGAGAGAGATAATGAGACTGAGGGAGAGAGATAAGGAGACACTGAGGGAGAGAGATAAAGAGTGTGAGGGAGGGAGATAAAGAGACACTGAGGGAGAGAGAGAGGGAGACACTGAGGGAGAGAGCTAAAGAGATTGAGGGAGACGGATAAAGAAACCTTGAGGGGGAGAGATAAAGAGAGACTGAAGGAGAGAGATAAAGTGAATGAGGGAGAGAGATAAAGAGACTGAGGGAGAGGGATAAAGAGACTCAGGGAGAGGGATAAAGAGACTGAGGGAGAGACATAAATAGACACTGAGGGAGGGATAAATAGACACTGAGGGAGAGATAAAGAGACACTGAGGGATAGAGATAAAGAGACACTGAGGGAGAGAGATGAAGAAACGCTAAGGGAGAGAGATAAAGAGATACTGAGGGAGAGAGATAAAGAGACTGAGGGAGAGAGAAAAATAGACACAGGGAGCGAGATAAAGAGACACTGAGGGAGAGAGATAAATAGTGTGAGGGAGGGAGATAAAGAGACACTGAGGGAGAGATTTAAAGAGAATGAGGGAGAGATAAAGACACTGAGGGAGAGAGATAAAGAGACTGAGGAAGAGAGATAAATAGACTCAGGGAGAGGGATAAAGAGATACTGAGGGACAGAGATAAAGAGATACTGAGGGAGAGAGATAAAGAGATACTGACGGAGGGAGATAAAGAGACACTGAGGGAGAGAAATAACGAGTCTGAGGGAGAGAGATGAAGAGACACTGAGGGAGAGAGTTAAAAGTGTGAGGGAGGGAGATAAAGAGACACTGAGGGAGAGAGATGAAGAGACACTGAGGGAGAGAGATAAAGAGACACTGAGGGAGAACGAGAGAGAGAGAAACTGAGGGAGAGAGAGAGAGAGAGACACTGAAGGACAGAGATAAAGAGACTGAGGGAGAGGAATAAAGAGACTCAGGGAGAGGGATAAAGAGACTGAGGGAGAGAGATAAAGAGCTACTGAGGGTGAGAGATGAAGAGACACTGAGGGAGGAAGATAAAGAGACACTGAGGGAGAGAGTTAAAGATACTGAGGGCGAGAGATAAAGAGACTGAGGAAGAGAGATAAAGAGACTGAGTGAGAGAGATAAAGAGATACTGAAGGAGAGAGTTAAAGAGACTGAGGGAGAGAGATAAAGAGACTGAGGGACAGAGATAAAGAAATACTGAAGGAGAGAGATAAAGAGATATTGAGGGAGAGAGATAAAGAGACACTGAGGGAGAGAGAAAAAGAGACACTGAGGGAGAGAGTTTAACAGACTGAGGGAGAGAGAAAAAGAGACTGAGGGAGACAGATAAAGAGACTGAGGGAGACAGATAAGGAGACACTGAGGGGGAGAGATAAAGAGACACCGAAGGAGAGAGATAAAGAGACACTGAGGGACAGAGATAAAGAGACACCGAAGGAGAGAGATAAAGAGACACTGAGGGAGAGAGTAAAAGAGACTGAGGGAGAGAGATAAAGAAACTGAGGAAGAGAGATTAAGAGATACTGAGGGACAGAGATAAAGAGATACTGAGGGAGAGAGATAAAGGGATACTGAGGGAGGGAGATAAAGAGATACTGAGGGAGGGAGATAAAGAGACACTGAGGGAGAGAGATAACGAGTCTGAGGGAGGGAGTTGAAGAGACACTGAGGGAGAGAGATAAAGTGTGAGGGAGGGAGATAAAGAGACACTGAGGGAGAGAGATGAAGAGACACTGATGGAGACGGATAAAGAGACACTGAGGAAGAGAGATAAAGTGTGAGGGAGGGAGATAAAGAGACACTGAGGGAGAGAGATGAAGAGACACTGATGGAGACGGATAAAGAGACACTGAGGGAGAGAGATAAGGAGACACTGAGGGAGAGAGATAAAGAGATACTGAGGGAGAGAGATAAAGACATACTGAGGGACAGAGATAAAGAAACTGAGGGAGAGAGACAAAGAGACAAAGGGAGGGAGATAAAGAGATACTGAGGGAGAGAGATAAAGAGACACTGAGGAAGAGAGATAAAGAGATACTGAGGGAGAGAGATAAAGACATACTGAGGGACAGAGATAAAGAAACTGAGGGAGAGAGACAAAGAGACAAAGGGAGGGAGATAAAGAGATACTGAGGGAGAGAGATAAAGAGACACTGAGGGAGAGAGATAAAGAGACACTGAGGGAGAGAGTTAAACAGACTGAGGGAGAGAGATAAGGAGCCACTGAGGGAGAGAGATAAAGAGTGTGAGGGAGGGAGATAAAGAGACACTGAGGGAGAGAGAGAGAGTGACATTGAGGGAGAGAGCTAAAGAGATTGAGGGAGACGGATAAAGAAACCTTGAGGGGGAGAGATAAAGAGAGACTGACGGAGAGAGATAAAGAGAATGAGGGAGAGAGATAAAGAGACTGAGGGAGAGGGATAAAGAGACTCAGGGAGAGGGATAAAGAGACTGAGGGAGAGACATAAATAGACACTGAGGGAGGGATAAATAGACACTGAGGGAGAGATAAAGAGACACTGAGGGATAGAGATAAAGAGACACTGAGGGAGAGAGATGAAGAAACACTAAGGGAGAGAGATTATGAGATACTGAGGGAGAGAGATAAAGAGACTGAGGGAGAGAGAAAAAGAGACACAGGGAGCGAGATAAAGAGACACTGAGGGAGAGAGATAATGAGACTGAGGGAGAGAGATAAAGAGACAAAGAGGGAGAGAGATAAAGAGACACAGTGAGAGAATTAAAGAGACTGAGGGAGAGAGATAAAGAGATTGAGGGTGAGAGATATAGTGATACTGAGGGAGAGAGATAAAAAGACACTGAGGGAGAGAGTTAAAGAGACTGAGGGAGAATGATAAAGAGACTGAGGGAGAGAGATAAAGAAATACAGAAGGAGAGAGTTTAAAGAAATACTGAGGGAAAGAGATAAAGAGATACTGAGGGAGAGAGATAAAGAGCTACTGAGGGAGAGAGATGAAGAGACACTGAGGGAGAGAGATAAAGAAAACTTGAGGGAGAGAGTTAAAGAGACTGAGGGCAAGAGATAAAGAGACTGAGAGAAAGAAATAAAGAGATACTGATGGAGAGAGGTAAAGAGATACTGAGTGAGAAAGATAAAGAGACACCGAGGGAGAGAGATAAAGAGAACCTGAGGGAGAGAATTAAACAGACAGAGGGAGACAGTGAAAGAGACTGAAGGAGACAGATAAAGAGATGAGGGAGAAAGATAAGGAGACACTGAGGAGGAGAGATAAAGAGACACTGAAGGAGAGAGATAAAGAGACACTGAGGAAGAGAGTTAAAGAGACTGAGGGAGAGAAATAGACTGAGGAATAGAGGTAAAGAGATACTGAGGGAGAGAGATAAAGAGATACTGAGGGAGAGAGATAAAGAGATACTGAGGAAGAGAGAGAGAGAGACTCTAAGGGAGAGAGAGAGAGAGACACTGAAGGACAGAGATAAAGAGACTGAGGGAGAGGGATAAAGAGACTGAGGGAGAGAGATAAAGAGACACTGAGGGAGAGAGTTTAACAGACTGAGGGAGAGAGATAAAGAGACTGAGGGAAACAGATAAAGAGACTGAGGGAGACAGATAAGGTGACTCTGATGGGGAGAGATAAAGAGACAGCGAAGGAGAGAGGTAAAGAGACACTGAGGGAGAGAGTTAAAGAGTCACTGAGGGAGAGATAAAGCGACACTGAGGGAGAGAGATAAAGAGACTGAGGGAGAGAGATAGAGAGACTGAGGGAGAGAGATAAATAGACACTGAGGGAGAGAGACAAAGAAACACTGATAGAGGTAAAGATTCACAGAGAGAGAGTTAAAGAGAGAGAGAGGGAGAGAGTTAAAGAGACTGAGGGAGAGAGATAAAGAGATTGTTGGAGCGAGATATAGGGATACTGAGGGAGAGAGATAAAGAGACACTGAGGGAGAGAGTTAAAGAGACTGAGTGATAGAGATACAGAGACTGAGGGAGAGAGATAAGGAGACACTGAGGGAGAGAGATAAAGAGACTGAGGAAGAGAGATAAAGAGATACTGAGGGAGAGAGATAAAGAGATACAGAAGGAGAGAGATAAAGAGATACAGAAGGAGAGAGATAAAGAGATACAGAACGAGAGAGATAAAGAGACAGAGGGAGAGAGTTAAATAGACTGAGTGATAGAGATAAAGAGACTGAGGAAGAGAGAGAAAGAGATACTGAGAGAGAGAGATAAAGACATACTGAGGGAGAGAGATAAAGACATACTGAGGGAGGGAGACAAAGAGACACTGAGGGAGAGAGATAAAGAGATACTGAGGGAGAGAGATAAAGAGACACTGAGGGAGAGAGATAAAGAGACACTGAGGGAGAGAGATAAAGAGACACTGAGGGAGAGAGTTAAAGAAACTGAGGGAGAGAGATAAGGAGACACTGAGGGAGAGAGATAAAGAGTGTGAGGGAGGGAGATAAAGAGACACTGAGTGAGAGAGAGAGAGAGAGACACTGAGGGAGAGAGCTAAAGAGATTGAGGGAGACGGATAAAGAAACCTTGAGGGGGAGAGATAAAGAGAGACTGAAGGAGAGAGATAAAGAGAATGAGGGAGAGAGATAAAGAGACTGAGGGAGAGGGATAAAGAGACTCAGGGAGAGGGATAAAGAGACTGAGGGAGAGACATAAATAGACACTGAGGGAGGGATAAATAGACACTGAGGGAGAGATAAAGAGACACTGAGGGATAGAGATAAAGAGACACTGAGGGAGAGAGATGAAGAAACACTAAGGGAGAGAGATTATGAGATACTGAGGGAGAGAGATAAAGAGACTGAGGGAGAGAGAAAAAGAGACACAGGGAGCGAGATAAAGAGACACTGAGGGAGAGAGATAATGAGACTGAGGGAGAGAGATAAAGAGACAAAGAGGGAGAGAGATAAAGAGACACAGAGAGAGAATTAAAGAGACTGAGGGAGAGAGATAAAGAGATTGAGGGTGAGAGATATAGTGATACTGAGGGAGAGAGATAAAGAGACACTGAGGGAGAGAGTTAAAGAGACTGAGGGAGAATGATAAAGAGACTGAGGGAGAGAGATAAAGAAATACAGACGGAGAGAGTTAAAGAAATACTGAGGGAAAGAGATAAAGAGATACTGAGGGAGAGAGATAAAGAGCTACTGAGGGAGAGAGATTAAGAGACACTGAGGGAGAGAGATAAAGAAAACTTGAGGGAGAGAGTTAAAGAGACTGAGGGCAAGAGATAAAGAGACTGAGAGAAAGAAATAAAGAGATACTGATGGAGAGAGGTAAAGAGATACTGAGTGAGAAAGATAAAGAGACACCGAGGGAGAGAGATAAAGAGAACCTGAGGGAGAGAATTAAACAGACAGAGGGAGACAGTGAAAGAGACTGAAGGAGACAGATAAAGAGATGAGGGAGACAGATAAGGAGACACTGAGGAGGAGAGATAAAGAGACACCGAAGGAGAGAGATAAAGAGACACTGAGGAAGAGAGTTAAAGAGACTGAGGGAGAGAAATAGACTGAGGAATAGAGGTAAAGAGATACTGAGGGAGAGAGATAAAGAGATACTGAGGGAGAGAGATAAAGAGATACTGAGGGAGAGAGAGAGAGAGACACTGAGGGAGAGAGAGAGAGAGAGACACTGAAGGACAGAGATAAAGAGACTCAGGGAGAGGGATAAAGAGACTGAGGGAGAGAGATAAAGAGACACTGAGGGAGAGAGTTTAACAGACTGAGGGAGAGAGATAAAGAGACTGAGGGAAACAGATAAAGAGACTGAGGGAGACAGATAAGGAGACACTGAGGGGGAGAGATAAAGAGACACCGAAGGAGAGAGATAAAGAGACCCTGAGGGAGAGAGATAAAGAGTCACTGAGGGAGAGATAAAGCGACACTGAGGGAGAGAGATAAAGAGACTGAGGGAGAGAGATAGAGAGACTGAGGGAGAGAGATAAATAGACACTGAGGGAGAGAGAAAAAGAAACACTGATAGAGGTAAAGATTCACAGAGAGAGAGTTAAAGAGAGAGAGAGGGAGAGAGTTAAAGAGACTGAGGGAGAGAGATAAAGAGATTAATGGAGCGAGACATAGGGATACTGAGGGAGAGAGATAAAGAGACACTGAGGGAGAGAGTTAAAGAGACTGAGTGATAGAGATAAAGAGACTGAGGGAGAGAGATAAGGAGACACTGAGGGAGAGAGATAAAGAGACTGAGGAAGAGAGATAAAGAGATACTGAGGGATAGAGATAAAGAGATACAGAAGGAGAGAGATAAAGAGATACAGAGGGAGAGAGATAAAGAGACAATGAGGGAGAGAGTTAAATAGAATGAGTGATAGAGCTAAAGAGACTGAGGAAGAGAGAGAAAGAGATACTGAGGGAGAGAGATAAAGACATACTGAGGGAGAGAGATAAAGACATACTGAGGGAGGGAGAAAAAGAGACACTGAGGGAGAGAGATAACGATACTGAGGGAGAGAGATAAAGAGATACTCAGGGAGAGAGATAAAGAGACACTGAGGGAGAGAGATAAAGAGACACTGATGGAGAGAGATAAAGAGACACTGAGGGAGAGAGTTAAAGAAACTGAGGGAGAGAGATAAGGAGACGATGAGGGAGAGAGATAAAGAGTGTGAGGGAGGGAGATAAAGAGACACTGAGGGAGAGAGAGAGAGACACTGAGGGAGAGAGATAAGGAGACACTGAGGGAGAGAGATAAAGAGTGTGAGGGAGGGAGATAAAGAGACACTGAGGGAGAGAGATAAAGAGACTGAGGAAGAGAGAGAAAGAGATACAGAGGGAGGGAGATAAAGAGACACTGAGGGAGAGAGATAAAGAAACTGAGGGAGAGAGACAAAGAGACAAAGGGAGAGAGATAAAGAGATACTGAGGGAGACAGATAAAGAGACACTGAGGGAGAGAGATAAAGAGACACTGAGGGAGAGAAATAACGAGATACAGAGGTAGGGAGATAAGGAGACACTGAGGGAGACGAGATAAAGAGACACTGAGGAAGAGAGATAAAGAGACACTGAGGGAGAGAGATAAAGAAACTGAGGGAGAGAGATAAAGAGAAAAAGGGAGAGAGATAAAGAGATACTGAGGGAGAGAGATTAAGAGACAATGAGGGAGAGAGTTAAAGAGACAGTGAGGGAGAGAGTTAAAGAGACTGAGGGAGAGAGATAAAGAAAATGAGGGAGAGAGATAAAGAAAATGAGGAAGAGAGATAAATAGATACAGAGGGGGAGAGATAAAGAGATACAGAGGGAGAGAGATAAAGAGATACTGAGGGAGGGAGATAAAGAGACACTGAGGGAGGGAGATAAAGAAACTGAGGGAGAGAGAGAAAGAGATACAGAGGGAGGGAGATAAAGAGACACTGAGGGAGAGAGATAAAGAAACTGAGGGAGAGAGACAAAGAGACAAAGGGAGAGAGATAAAGAGATACTGAGGGAGACGGATAAAGAGACACTGAGGGAGAGAGATAAAGAGACACCGAGGGAGAGAAATAATGAGATACAGAGGTAGGGAGATAAGGAGACACTGAGGGAGAGAGATAAAGAGACACTGAGGAAGAGAGATAAAGAGATACTGAGGGAGAGAGATAAAGACATACTGAGGGACAGAGATAAAGAAACTGAGGGAGAGAGACAAAGAGACAAAGGGAGGGAGATAAAGAGATACTGAGGGAGAGAGATAATGAGACACTGAGGGAGAGAGATAAAGAGACACTGAGGGAGAGAGTTAAACAGACTGAGGGAGAGAGATAAGGAGACACTGAGGGAGAGAGATAAAGAGTGTGAGGGAGGGAGATAAAGAGACACTGAGGGAGAGAGAGAGGGAGACACTGAGGGAGAGAGCTAAAGAGATTGAGGGAGACGGATAAAGAAACCTTGAGGGGGAGAGATAAAGAGAGACTGAAGGAGAGAGATAAAGTGAATGAGGGAGAGAGATAAAGAGACTGAGGGAGAGGGATAAAGAGACTCAGGGAGAGGGATAAAGAGACTGAGGGAGAGACATAAATAGACACTGAGGGAGGGATAAATAGACACTGAGGGAGAGATAAAGAGACACTGAGGGATAGAGATAAAGAGACACTGAGGGAGAGAGATGAAGAAACGCTAAGGGAGAGAGATAAAGAGATACTGAGGGAGAGAGATAAAGAGACTGAGGGAGAGAGAAAAATAGACACAGGGAGCGAGATAAAGAGACACTGAGGGAGAGAGATAATGAGATTGAGGGAGAGAGATAAAGAGACAAAGGGAGATAGATAAAGAGACACTGAGGGAGAGAGAGAAAGAGACACTGAGGGAGAAAGATAAAGAGACACTGAGGGAGAGAGATAAACAGACTGAGGGAGAGAGATAAGGAGACACTGAGGGAGAGAGATAAGGAGTGTGAGGGAGTGAGATAAAGAGACACTGAGGGAGTGAGATAATGAGCCTGAGGGAGGGAGACAGAGAGACTGAGGGAGAGAGATAAAGAAACTCTGAGGGAGAGCGATAAAGAGACAGTGAGGGAGCGAGATAATGAGACTGAGGGAGGGAGATAACGAGACTGAGGGAGAGAGGTGAAAAGACACTGAGGGAGAGAGATAAAGAACCACGGAGGGACGGAGATAAAGAGAAACTGAGGTTGAGCGGAAAAGAGACACTGAGGGAGAGAGTTAAACAGAAAGAGGGAGAGCGTTAAAGAGACTGAGGGAGAGAGATAAGGAGACACTAAGGGAGAGAGAAAAAGAGACATTGAGGGAGATAGTTAAAGAGACTGAGGGAGAGAGATAAAGAGACTGAGGGAGAGATAAAGAGATACTGTGGGAGAGAGTTAAAGAGACTGAGGGAGAGAGATAAAGAGCTACTGAGGGTGAGAGATGAAGAGACACTGAGGGTGAGAGATGAAGAGACACTGAGGGAGGGAGATAAAGAGACACTGAGGGAGAGAGTTAAAGAGACTGAGGGCGAGAGATAAAGAGACTGAGGGAGAGAGATAAAGAGACGGAGGGAGAGAGATAAAGAGATACTGAAGGAGAGAGAAAAAGAGACACTGAGGGAGAGAGTTTAACAGACTGAGGGAGAGAGATAAAGAGACTTAGGGAAACAGATAAAGAGACTGTGGGAGACAGATAAGGAGACACTGAGGGGGAGAGATAAAGAGACACCGAAGGAGAGAGATAAAGAGACACTGAGGGAGAGAGTTTAACAGACTGAGGGAGAGAGATAAAGAGACTTAGGGAAACAGATAAAGAGACTGTGGGAGACAGATAAGGAGACACTGAGGGGGAGAGATAAAGAGACACCGAAGGAGAGAGATAAAGAGACACTGAGGGAGAGAGATAAAGAGTCACTGAGGGAGAGATAAAGCGACACTGAGGGAGAGAGATAAAGAGACTGAGGCAGAGAGATAGAGAGACTGAGGGAGAGAGATAAATAGACACTGAGGGAGAGAGAAAAAGAAACACTGATAGAGGTAAAGATTCACAGAGAGAGAGTTAAAGAGAGAGAGAGGGACAGAGTTAAAGAGATTGAGGGAGAGAGATAAAGAGATTGATGGAGAGAGATATAGGGATACTGAGGTGGGAGAGATAAAGAGACACTGAGGGAGAGAGTTAAAGAGACTGAGTGATAGAGATACAGAGACTGAGGGAGAGAGATAAGGAGACACTGAGGGAGAGAGATAAAGACATACTGAGGGAGGGAGACAAAGAGACACTGAGGGAGAGAGATAAAGAAACTGAGGGAGAGAGATAAAGAGATACTGAGGGAGAGAGATAAAGAGACACTGAGGGAGAGAGATAAAGAGACACTGAGGGAGAGAGATAAAGAGACACCGAGGGAGAGAGTTAAAGAACCTGAGGGAGAGAGATAAGGAGACACTGAGGGAGAGGGATAAAGAGTGTGAGGGAGGGAGATAAAGAGACACTGAGGGAGAGAGAGAGAGACACTGAGGGAGAGATATAAGGAGACACTGAGGGAGAGAGATAAAGAGTGTGAGGGAGATAAAGAGACACTGAGGGAGAGATTTAAAGAGAATGAGGGAGAGATAAAGAGACTGAGGGAGAGAGATAAAGAGACTGAGGAAGAGAGATAAATAGATACTGAGGGAGGGAGATAAAGTGACACTGAGGGATAGAGATAAAGAAACTGAGGGAGAGAGATAAAGAGAAAAAGGGAGAGAGATAAAGAGATACTGAGAGAGAGAGATAAAGTGACACTGAGGGAGAGAGATTAAGAGACACTGAGGGAGAGAGTTAAAGAGACTGAGGGAGAGAGATAAAGAAAATGAGGGAGAGAGATAAAGAAAATGAGGGAGAGAGATAAAGAGACTGAGGAAGAGAGATAAATAGATACAGAGGGAGAGAGATAAAGAAATACAGAGGGAGAGAGATAAAGAGATACTGAGGGAGGGAGAGATAAAGAGACACTGAGGGAGGGAGATAAAGAAACTGAGGGAGAGAGAGAAAGAGATACAGAGGGAGGGAGATAAAGAGACTGAGGGAGAGAGATAAAGAAACTGAGGAAGAGAGACAAAGAGACAAATGGAGAGAGATAAAGAGATACTGAGGGAGACAGATAAAGAGACACTGAGGGAGAGAGATAAAGAGACACTGAGGGAGAGAAATAACGAGATACAGAGGTAGGGAGATAAGGAGACACTGAGGGAGAGAGATAAAGAGACACTGAGGAAGAGAGATAAAGACATACTGAGGGACAGAGATAAAGAAACTGAGGGAGAGAGACAAAGAGACAAAGGGAGGGAGATAAAGAGATACTGAGGGAGAGAGATAATGAGACACTGAGGGAGAGAGATAAAGAGACACTGAGGGAGAGAGTTAAACAGACTGAGGGAGAGAGATAAGGAGACACTGAGGGAGAGAGATAAAGAGTGTGAGGGAGGGAGATAAAGAGACACTGAGGGAGAGAGAGAGAGAGACACTGAGGGAGAGAGCTAAAGAGATTGAGGGAGACGGATAAAGAAACCTTGAGGGGGAGAGAAAAAGAGAGACTGAAGGAGAGAGATAAAGAGAATGAGGGAGAGAGATAAAGAGACTGAGGGAGAGGGATAAAGAGACTCAGGGAGAGGGATAAAGAGACTGAGGGAGAGACATAAATAGACACTGAGGGAGGGATAAATAGACACTGAGGGAGAGATAAAGAGACACTGAGGGATAGAGATAAAGAAACACTGAGAGAGAGAGATGAAGAAACGCTAAGGGAGAGAGATAAAGAGATACTGAGGGAGAGAGATAAAGAGACACTGAGGGAGAGAGTTAAACAGACTGAGGGAGAGAGATAAGGAGACACTGAGGGAGAGAGATAAAGAGTGTGAGGGAGGGAGATAAAGAGACACTGAGGGAGAGAGAGAGAGACACTGAGGGAGAGAGATAAGGAGACACTGAGGGAGAGAGATAAAGAGACAATGAGTGTGAGATTTAAAGAGAATGAGGGAGAGATATAAAAAAACTGAGGGAGAGAGATAAAGAGAAAAAGGGAGAGAGATAAAGAGATACTGAGGGAGAGAGATAAAGAGACACTGAGGGAGAGAGATTAAGAGACACTGAGGGAGAGAGCTAAAGAGACAGAGGGAGAGAGATAAAGAAAATGAGGGATAGAGATAAAGAGACTGAGGAAGAGAGATAAATAGATACAGAGGGAGAGAGATAAAGAGACACTGAGGGCGAGAGATAAAGAGATACTGAGGGAGGGAGATAAAGAGACACTGAGGGAGAGAGATTAAGAGACTGAGGGAGAGAGATAACGAGTCTGAGGGAGAGAGATGAAGAGACACTGAGGGAGAGAGATAAAGAGTGTGAGGGAGGGAGATAAAGATACACTGAGGGAGAGAGAGAGAAGAGACACTGAGGTAGAGAGAGAGAGAGACACTGAAGGACAGAGATAAAGAGACTGAGGGAGAGGGATAAAGAGACTCAGGGAGAGGGATAAAGAGATACTGAGGGACAGAGATAAAGAGATACTAAGGGAGGGAGATAAAGAGATACTGAGGGACAGAGATAAAGAGATACTGAGGGAGAGAGATAAAGAGATACTGAGGGAGGGAGATAAAGAGATACTGAGGGAGGGAGATAAAGAGACACTGAGGGAGAGAGATAACGAGTCTGAGGGAGAGAGATGAAGAGACACTGAGGGAGAGAGTTAAGAGTGTGAGGGAGGGAGATAAAGAGACACTGAGGGAGAGAAATAAAGAGATACTGAGGGAAGGAGATAAAGAGACACTGAGGGAGGGAGATAAAGAAACTAAGGGAGAGACAGAAACAGATACAGAGGGAGGGAGATAAAGAGGCACTGAGGGAGAGAGATAATGATACTGAGGGAGAGAGATAAAGAGACACTGAGGGAGAGAGATAAAGAGATACAGAGGGAGGGTGATAAAGAGATACTGAGGGAGAGAGATAAAGAGACACTGAGGAAGAGAGATAAAGAGACACCGAAGGAGAGAGATAAAGAGACACTGAGGGAGAGAGTAAAAGAGACTGAGGGAGAGAGATAAAGAAACTGAAAAGAGAGACAAAGAGATACTGAGGGACAGAGATAAAGAGATACTGAGGGAGAGAGATAAAGAGATACTGAGGGAGAGAGATAAAGAGATACTGAGGGAGGGAGATAAAGAGATACTGAGGGAGGGAGATAAAGAGACACTGAGGGAGAGAGATAACGAGTCTGAGGGAGAGAGATGAAGAGACACTGAGGGAGAGAGATAAAGAGTGTGAGGGAGGGAGATAAAGAGACACTTAGGGAGAGAGATGAAGAGACACTGAGGGAGACAGATAAAGAGTGTGAGGGAGGGAGATAAAGATACACTGAGGGAGAGAGAGAGAGAGACACTGAGGGAGAGAGAGAGAGAGACACTGAAGGACAGAGGTAAAGAGACTGAGGGAGAGGGATAAAGAGACTCAGGGAGAGGGATAAAGAGATACTGAGGGACAGAGATAAAGAGATACTGAGGGAGAGAGAAAAAGAGATACTGAGGGGCAGAGATAAAGAGATAATGAGGGAGAGAGATAAAGAGATACTGAGGGAGGGAGATAAAGAGATACTGAGGGAGGGAGATAAAGAGATACTGAGGGAGGGAGATAAAGAGACACTGAGGGAGAGAGTTAAGAGTGTGAGGGAGGGAGATAAAGAGACACTGAGGGAGAGAGATGAAGAGACACTGAGGGAGAGAGATAAAGAATGTGAGGGAGGGAGAAAAAGAGACACTGAGGGAGAGAAAGAGAGAGACACTGAGGGAGAGAGAGAGAGAGAGAGACACTGAAGGAGAGAGATAAAAAGACTGAGGGAGTGGGATAAAGAGACTCAGGGAGAGAGATAAAGAGACACTGAGGGAGAGAGTTTAACAGACTGAGGGAGAGAGATAAAGAGACTGAGGGAGACAGATAAAGAGACTGAGGGAGACAGATAAGGAGACACTGAGGGGGAGAGATAAAGAGACACCGAAGGAGAGAGATAAAGAGACACTGAGGGAGAGAGATAAAGAGTCACTGAGGGAGAGATAAAGCGACACTGAGGGAGAGAGATAAAGAGACTGAGGCAGAGAGATAGAGAGACTGAGGGAGAGAGATAAATAGACACTGAGGGAGAGAGAAAAAGAGACACTGAGGGATAGAGGTAAAGAGTCACAGAGCGAGAGTTAAAGAGAGAGAGAGGGAGAGAGTTAAAGAGACTGAGGGAGAGAGATAAAGAGATTGATGGAGAGAGATATAGGGATACTGAGGGAGAGAGATAAAGAGACACTGAGGGAGAGTTAAATAGACTGAGTGATAGAGATAAAGAGACTGAGGGAGAGAGATAAGGAGATACTGAGGGACAGAGATAAAGACATACTGAGGGAGGGAGACAAAGAGACACTGAGGGAGAGAGATAAAGAAACTGAGGGAGAGAGAGAAAGAGACAAAGGGATAGAGATAAAGAGATACTGAGGGAGAGAGATAAAGAGACACTGAGGAGAGAGATAAAGAGACACTGAGGGAGAGAGTTAAACAGACTGAGGGAGAGAGATACGGAGACACTGAGGGAGAGAGATAAAGAGTGTGAGGGAGGGAGATAAAGAGACACTGAGGTAGAGATTTAAAGAGAATGAGGGAGAGATAAAGAGACTGAGGGAGAGAGATAAAGAGACTGAGGAAGAGAGATAAATAGATACTGAGGGAGGGAGATAAAGAGACACTGAGGGAGATAGATTAAGAGACACTGAGGGAGATAGTTAAAGAGACTGAGGGAGAGAGATAAAGAAAATGAGGGAGAGAGATAAAGAGACTGAGGAAGAGAGATAAATAGATACAGAGGGAGAGAGATAAAGAGATACAGAGGGAGAGAGATAAAGAGATACTGAGGGAGGGAGATAAAGAGACACTGAGGGAGGGAGATAAAGAAACTGAGGGAGAGAGACAAAGAGACAAAGGGAGAGAGATAAAGAGATACAGAGGGAGAGAGATAAAGAGATACTGAGGGAGAGAGAAAAAGAGACACTGAGGGAGAGAGATAAAGAGACACCGAAGGAGAGAGATAAAGAGACACTGAGGGACAGAGTAAAAGAGACTGAGGGAGAGAGATAAAGAAACTGAGGAAGAGAGATAAAGAGATACTGAGGGAGAGAGATAAAGAGATACTGAGGGAGAGAGATAAAGAGATACTGAGGGAGGGAGATAAAGAGATACTGAGGGAGAGATATAAAAAAACTGAGGGAGAGAGATAAAGAGAAAAAGGGAGAGAGATAAAGAGATACTGAGGGAGAGAGATAAAGAGACACTGAGGGAGAGAGATTAAGAGACACTGAGGGAGAGAGTTAAAGAGACAGAGGGAGAGAGATAAAGAAAATGAGGGATAGAGATAAAGAGACTGAGGAAGAGAGATAAATAGATACAGAGGGAGAGAGATAAAGAGACACTGAGGGCGAGAGATAAAGAGATACTGAGGGAGGGAGATAAAGAGACACTGAGGGAGAGAGATTAAGAGACTGAGGGAGAGAGATAACGAGTCTGAGGGAGAGAGATGAAGAGACACTGAGGGAGATAGATAAAGAGTGTGAGGGAGGGAGATAAAGATACACTGAGGGAGAGAGAGAGAAGAGACACTGAGGTAGAGAGAGAGAGAGACACTGAAGGACAGAGATAAAGAGACTGAGGGAGAGGAATAAAGAGACTCAGGGAGAGGGATAAAGAGATACTGAGGGACAGAGATAAAGTGATACTGAGGGAGGGAGATAAAGAGATACTGAGGGACAGAGATAAAGAGATACTGAGGGAGAGAGATAAAGAGATACTGAGGGAGGGAGATAAAGAGATACTGAGGGAGGGAGATAAAGAGACACTGAGGGAGAGAGATAACGAGTCTGAGGGAGAGAGATGAAGAGACACTGAGGGAGAGAGTTAAGAGTGTGAGGGAGGGAGATAAAGAGACACTGAGGGAGAGAAATAAAGAGATACTGAGGGAAGGAGATAAAGAGACACTGAGGGAGGGAGATAAAGAAACTAAGGGAGAGACAGAAACAGATACAGAGGGAGGGAGATAAAGAGGCACTGAGGGAGAGAGATAATGATACTGAGGGAGAGAGATAAAGAGACACTGAGGGAGAGAGATAAAGAGATACAGAGGGATGGTGATAAAGAGACACTGAGGGAGAGAGATAAAGAGACACTGAGGGAGAGAGATAAAGAGACACCGAAGGAGAGAGATAAAGAGACACTGAGGGAGAGAGTAAAAGAGACTGAGGGAGAGAGATAAAGAAACTGAAAAGAGAGATAAAGAGATACTGAGGGACAGAGATAAAGAGATACTGAGGGAGAGAGATAAAGAGATACTGAGGGAGAGAGATAAAGAGATACTGAGGGAGTGAGATAAAGAGATACTGAGGGAGGGAGATAAAGAGACACTGAGGGAGAGAGATAACGAGTCTGAGGGAGAGAGATGAAGAGACACTGAGGGAGAGAGATAAAGAGTGTGAGGGAGGGAGATAAAGAGACACTTAGGGAGAGAGATGAAGAGACACTGAGGGAGACAGATAAAGAGTGTGAGGTAGGGAGATAAAGATACACTGAGGGAGAGAGAGAGAGAGACACTGAGGGAGAGAGAGAGAGAGACACTGAAGGACAGAGATAAAGAGACTGAGGGAGAGGGATAAAGAGACTCAGGGAGAGGGATAAAGAGATACTGAGGGACAGAGATAAAGAGATACTGAGGGAGAGAGAAAAAGAGATACTGAGGGGCAGAGATAAAGAGATAATGAGGGAGAGAGATAAAGAGATACTGAGGGAGGGAGATAAAGAGATACTGAGGGAGGGAGATAAAGAGATACTGAGGGAGGGGGATAAAGAGACACTGAGGGAGAGAGTTAAGAGTGTGAGGGACGGAGATAAAGAGACACTGAGGGAGAGAGATGAAGAGAAACTGAGGGAGAGAGATAAAGAATGTGAGGGAGGGAGAAAAAGAGACACTGAGGGAGAGAGAGGGAGAGACACTGAGGGAGAGAGAGAGAGAGAGAGACACTGAAGGAGAGAGATAAAAAGACTGAGGGAGTGGGATAAAGAGACTCAGGGAGAGAGATAAAGAGACACTGAGGGAGAGAGTTTAACAGACTGAGGGAGAGAGATAAAGAGACTGAGGGAGACAGATAAAGAGACTGAGGGAGACAGATAAGGAGACACTGAGGGGGAGAGATAAAGAGACACCGAAGGAGAGAGATAAAGAGACACTGAGGGAGAGAGATAAAGAGTCACTGAGGGAGAGATAAAGCGACACTGAGGGAGAGAGATAAAGAGACTGAGGCAGAGAGATAGAGAGACTGAGGGAGAGAGATAAATAGACACTGAGGGAGAGAGAAAAAGAGACACTGAGGGATAGAGGTAAAGAGTCACAGAGCGAGAGTTAAAGAGAGAGAGAGGGAGAGAGTTAAAGAGACTGAGGGAGAGAGATAAAGAGATTGATGGAGAGAGATATAGGGATACTGAGGGAGAGAGATAAAGAGACACTGAGGGAGAGTTAAATAGACTGAGTGATAGAGATAAAGAGACTGAGGGAGAGAGATAAGGAGATAATGAGGGAGAGAGATAAAGACATACTGAGGGAGGGAGACAAAGAGACACTGAGGTAGAGATTTAAAGAGAATGAGGGAGAGATAAAGAGACTGAGGGAGAGAGATAAAGAGACTGAGGAAGAGAGATAAATAGATACTGAGGGAGGGAGATAAAGAGACACTGAGGGAGAGAGATTAAGAGACACTGAGGGAGATAGTTAAAGAGACTGAGGGAGAGAGATAAAGAAAATGAGGGAGAGAGATAAAGAGACTGAGGAAGAGAGATAAATAGATACAGAGGGAGAGAGATAAAGAGATACAGAGGGAGAGAGATAAAGAGATACTGAGGGAGGGAGATAAAGAGACACTGAGGGAGGGAGATAAAGAAACTGAGGGAGAGAGACAAAGAGACAAAGGGAGAGAGATAAAGAGATACAGAGGGAGAGAGATAAAGAGATACTGAGGGAGAGAGAAAAAGAGACACTGAGGGAGAGAGATAAAGAGACACCGAAGGAGAGAGATAAAGAGACACTGAGGGACAGAGTAAAAGAGACTGAGGGAGAGAGATAAAGAAACTGAGGAAGAGAGATAAAGAGATACTGAGGGAGAGAGATAAAGAGATACTGAGGGAGAGAGATAAAGAGATACTGAGGGAGGGAGATAAAGAGATAATGAGGGAGTGATATAAAAAAACTGAGGGAGAGAGATAAAGAGAAAAAGGGAGAGAGATAAAGAGATACTGAGGGAGAGAGATAAAGAGACACTGAGGGAGAGAGATTAAGAGACACTGAGGGAGAGAGTTAAAGAGACAGAGGGAGAGAGATAAAGAAAATGAGGGATAGAGATAAAGAGACTGAGGAAGAGAGATAAATAGATACAGAGGGAGAGAGATAAAGAGACACTGAGGGCGAGAGATAAAGAGATACTGAGGGAGGGAGATAAAGAGACACTGAGGGAGAGAGATTAAGAGACTGAGGGAGAGAGATAACGAGTCTGAGGGAGAGAGATGAAGAGACACTGAGGGAGATAGATAAAGAGTGTGAGGGAGGGAGATAAAGATACACTGAGGGAGAGAGAGAGAAGAGACACTGAGGTAGAGAGAGAGAGAGACACTGAAGGACAGAGATAAAGAGACTGAGGGAGAGGGATAAAGAGACTCAGGGAGAGGGATAAAGAGATACTGAGGGACAGAGATAAAGTGATACTGAGGGAGAGAGATAAAGAGATACTGAGGGACAGAGATAAAGAGATACTGAGGGAGAGAGATAAAGAGATACTGAGGGAGGGAGATAAAGAGATACTGAGGGAGGGAGATAAAGAGACACTGAGGGAGAGAGATAACGAGTCTGAGGGAGAGAGATGAAGAGACACTGAGGGAGAGAGTTAAGAGTGTGAGGGAGGGAGATAAAGAGACACTGAGGGAGAGAAATAAAGAGATACTGAGGGAAGGAGATAAAGAGACACTGAGGGAGGGAGATAAAGAAACTAAGGGAGAGACAGAAACAGATACAGAGGGAGGGAGATAAAGAGGCACTGAGGGAGAGAGATAATGATACTGAGGGAGAGAGATAAAGAGACACTGAGGGAGAGAGATAAAGAGATACAGAGGGAGGGTGATAAAGAGACACTGAGGGAGAGAGATAAAGAGACACTGAGGGAGAGAGATAAAGAGACACCGAAGGAGAGAGATAAAGAGACACTGAGGGAGAGAGTAAAAGAGACTGAGGGAGAGAGATAAAGAAACTGAAAAGAGAGATAAAGAGATACTGAGGGACAGAGATAAAGAGATACTGAGGGAGAGAGATAAAGAGATACTGAGGGAGAGAGATAAAGAGATACTGAGGGAGGGAGATAAAGAGATACTGAGGGAGGGAGATAAAGAGACACTGAGGGAGAGAGATAACGAGTCTGAGGGAGAGAGATGAAGAGACACTGAGGGAGAGAGATAAAGAGTGTGAGGGAGGGAGATAAAGAGACACTTAGGGAGAGAGATGAAGAGACACTGAGGGAGACAGATAAAGAGTGTGAGGTAGGGAGATAAAGATACACTGAGGGAGAGAGAGAGAGAGACACTGAGGGAGAGAGAGAGAGAGACACTGAAGTACAGAGATAAAGAGACTGAGGGAGAGGGATAAAGAGACTCAGGGAGAGGGATAAAGAGATACTGAGGGACAGAGATAAAGAGATACTGAGGGAGAGAGAAAAAGAGATACTGAGGGGCAGAGATAAAGAGATAATGAGGGAGAGAGATAAAGAGATACTGAGGGAGGGAGATAAAGAGATACTGAGGGAGGGAGATAAAGAGATACTGAGGGAGGGGGATAAAGAGACACTGAGGGAGAGAGTTAAGAGTGTGAGGGACGGAGATAAAGAGACACTGAGGGAGAGAGATGAAGAGACACTGAGGGAGAGAGATAAAGAATGTGAGGGAGGGAGAAAAAGAGACACTGAGGGAGAGAGAGGGAGAGACACTGAGGGAGAGAGAGAGAGAGAGAGAGACACTGAAGGAGAGAGATAAAAAGACTGAGGGAGTGGGATAAAGAGACTCAGGGAGAGAGATAAAGAGACACTGAGGGAGAGAGTTTAACAGACTGAGGGAGAGAGATAAAGAGACTGAGGGAGACAGATAAAGAGACTGAGGGAGACAGATAAAGAGACTGAGGGAGACAGATAAGGAGACACTGAGGGGGAGAGATAAAGAGACACCGAAGGAGAGAGATAAAGAGACACTGAGGGAGAGAGATAAAGAGTCACTGAGGGAGAGATAAAGAGACACTGAGGGAGAGAGATAAAGAGACTGAGGCAGAGAGATAGAGAGACTGAGGGAGAGAGATAAATAGACACTGAGGGAGAGAGAAAAAGAGACACTGAGGGATAGAGGTAAAGAGTCACAGAGCGAGAGTTAAAGAGAGAGAGAGGGAGAGAGTTAAAGAGACTGAGGGAGAGAGATAAAGAGATTGATGGAGAGAGATATAGGGATACTGAGGGAGAGAGATAAAGAGACACTGAGGGAGAGTTAAATAGACTGAGTGATAGAGATAAAGAGACTGAGGGAGAGAGATAAGGAGATAATGAGGGAGAGAGATAAAGACATACTGAGGGAGGGAGACAAAGAGACACTGAGGGAGAGAGATAAAGAAACTGAGGGAGAGAGAGAAAGAGACAAAGGGATAGAGATAAAGAGATACTGAGGGAGAGAGATAAAGAGACACTGAGGGAGAGAGATAAAGAGACACTGAGGGAGAGAGTTAAACAGACTGAGGGAGAGAGATACGGAGACACTGAGGGAGAGAGATAAAGAGTGTGAGGGAGGGAGATAAAGAGACTGAGGAAGAGAGATAAATAGATACTGAGGGAGGGAGATAAAGAGACACTGAGGGAGAGAGATTAAGAGACACTGAGGGAGATAGTTAAAGAGACTGAGGGAGAGAGATAAAGAAAATGAGGGAGAGAGATAAAGAGACTGAGGAAGAGAGATAAATAGATACAGAGGGAGAGAGATAAAGAGATACAGAGGGAGAGAGATAAAGAGATACTGAGGGAGGGAGATAAAGAGACACTGAGGGATGGAGTTAAAGAAACTGAGGGAGAGAGACAAAGAGACAAAGGGAGAGAGATAAAGAGATACAGAGGGAGAGAGATAAAGAGATACTGAGGGAGAGAGAAAAAGAGACACTGAGGGAGAGAGATAAAGAGACACCGAAGGAGAGAGATAAAGAGACACTGAGGGACAGAGTAAAAGAGACTGAGGGAGAGAGATAAAGAAACTGAGGAAGAGAGATAAAGAGATACTGAGGGAGAGAGATAAAGAGATACTGAGGGAGAGAGATAAAGAGATACTGAGGGAGGGAGATAAAGAGATACTGAGGGAGAGATATAAAAAAACTGAGGGAGAGAGATAAAGAGAAAAAGGGAGAGAGATAAAGAGATACTGAGGGAGAGAGATAAAGAGACACTGAGGGAGAGAGATTAAGAGACACTGAGGGAGAGAGCTAAAGAGACAGAGTTAGAGAGATAAAGAAAATGAGGGATAGAGATAAAGAGACTGAGGAAGAGAGATAAATAGATACAGAGGGAGAGAGATAAAGAGACACTGAGGGCGAGAGATAAAGAGATACTGAGGGAGGGAGATAAAGAGACACTGAGGGAGAGAGATAACGAGTCTGAGGGAGAGAGATGAAGAGACACTGAGGGAGAGAGATAAATAGTGTGAGGGAGGGAGATAAAGATACACTGAGGGAGAGAGAGAGAAGAGACACTGAGGGAGAGAGAGAGAGAGAGACACTGAAGGACAGAGATAAAGAGACTGAGGGAGAGGGATAAAGAGACTCAGGGAGAGGGATAAAGAGATACTGAGGGACAGAGATAAAGAGATACTGAGGGAGGGAGATAAAGAGATACTGAGGGACAGAGATAAAGAGATACTGAGGGAGAGAGATAAAGAGATACTGAGGGAGGGAGATAAAGAGATACTGAGGGAGGGAGATAAAGAGACACTGAGGGAGAGAAATAACGAGTATGAGGGAGAGAGATGAAGAGACACTGAGGGAGAGAGTTAAGAGTGTGAGGGAGGGAGATAAAGAGACACAGAGGGAGAGAAATAAAGAGATACTGAGGGAAGGAGATAAAGAGACACTGAGGGAGGGAGATAAAGAAACTAAGGGAGAGACAGAAACAGATACAGAGGGAGGGATATAAAGAGGCACTGAGGGAGAGAGATAATGATACTGAGGGAGAGAGATAAAGAGATACTGAGGGAGAGAGATAAAGAGACACTGAGGGAGAGAGATTAAGAGACACTGATGGAGAGAGTAAAAGAGACTGAGGGAGAGAGTTAAAGAAAATGAGGGAGAGAGATAAAGAAACTGAGGGAGAGAGAGAAAGATACAGAGGGAGGGAGATAAAGAGACACTGAGGGAGAGAGATAAAGAAACTGAGGGAGAGAGACATAGAGACAAAGGGAGAGAGATAAAGAGATACTGAGGGAGAAAGATAAACAGACACTGAGGGAGAGAGATAAAGAGACACTGAGGGAGAGAGATAAAGAGATACAGAGGGAGGGAGATAAAGAGACACTGAGGGAGGGAGATAAAGAAACTGAGGGAGAGAGACAAAGAGCCAAAGGGAGAGAGATAAAGAGATACTGAGGGAGAGAGATAAAGAGACACTGAGGGAGAGAGATAAAGAGACACTGAGGGAGAGAGATAAACAGACTGATGGAGAGAGATAAGGAGACACAGAGGGAGAGAGATAAAGAGTGTGAGGGAGGGAGATAAAGAGACACTGAGGGAGAGAGAGAGAGTGACATTGAGGGAGAGAGATAAAGAGATTGAGGGAGACGGATAAAGAAACCTTGAGGGAGAGAGATAAAGAGAGACTGAAGGAGAGAGATAAAGAGAATGAGGGAGAGAGATAAAGAGACTGAGGGAGAGGGATAAAGAGACTCAGGGAGAGGGATAAAGAGACTGAGGGAGAAAGATAAATAGACACTGATGGAGAGATAAATAGACACTGAGGGAGAGAGATAAAGAGATTGAGGGTGAGAGATAAAGAGACACAAAGAGAGAGTTAAAGAGACTGAGGAGAATGATAAAGAGATTGAGGGTGAGAGATATAGTGATACTCAGGGAGAGAGATAAAGAGACACTGAGGGAGAGAGTTAAAGAGACTGAGGGAGAATGAAAAAGAGACTGAGGGAGAGAGATAAAGAGATACAGAAGGAGAGAGATAAAGAAATACTGAGGGAGAGAGATAAAAAGATACAGAGGGAGAGAGATAAAGAGACACAGAGGGAGAGAGATAAAGAGATACTGAGGGATAGAGAGAAAGAGACACTGAGGGAGAGAGATAAAGAGACACCGTAGGAGAGAGATAAAGAGACACTGAGGGACAGAGTAAAAGAGACTGAGGGAGAGAGATAAAGAAACTGAGGAAGAGAGATAAAGAGATACTGAGGGAGAGAGATAAAGAGATACTGAGGGAGAGAGATAAAGAGATACTGAGGGAGGGAGATAAAGAGATACTGAGGGAGAGATATAAAAAAACTGAGGGAGAGAGATAAAGAGAAAAAGGGAGAGAGATAAAGAGATACTGAGGGAGAGAGATAAAGAGACACTGAGGGAGAGAGATTAAGAGACACTGAGGGAGAGAGCTAAAGAGACAGAGGGAGAGAGATAAAGAAAATGAGGAATAGAGATAAAGAGACTGAGGAAGAGAGATAAATAGATACAGAGGGAGAGAGATAAAGAGACACTGAGGGTGAGAGATAAAGAGATACTGAGGGAGGGAGATAAAGAGACACTGAGGGAGAGAGATAACGAGTCTGAGGGAGAGAGATGAAGAGACACTGAGGGAGAGAGATAAAGAGTGTGAGGGAGGGAGATAAAGATACACTGAGGGAGAGAGAGAGAAGAGACACTGAGGGAGAGAGAGAGAGAGACACTGAAGGACAGAGATAAAGAGACTGAGGGAGAGGGATAAAGAGACTCATGGAGAGGGATAAAGAGATACTGAGGGACAGAGATAAAGAGATACTGAGGGACAGAGAAAAAGAGATACTGAGGGGCAGAGATAAAGAGATACTGAGGGAGAGAGATAAAGAGATACTGAGGGAGGGAGATAAAGAGATACTGAGGGAGGGAGATAAAGAGATACTGAGGGAGGGAGATAAAGAGACACTGAGGGAGAGAGTTAAGAGTGTGAGGGAGGGAGATAAAGAGACACTGAGGGAGAGAGATGAAGAGACACTGAGGGAGAGAGATAAAGAGATACTGAGGGAGAGAGAGAAAGAGATACTGAGGGAGGGAGATAAAGAGACACTGAGGGAGGAAGATAAAGAAACTGAGGGAGAGAGAGAAAGAGATACAGAGGGAGGGAGATAAAGAGACACTGAGGGAGAGAGATAATGAAACTGAGGGAGAGAGATAAAGAGACACTGAGGGAGAGAGATACAGAGACACTGAGGGAGAGAGATAAAGAGATACAGAGGGAGGGAGATAAAGAAACTGAGGGAGAGGGAAAAAGAGACAAAGGGAGAAAGATAAAGAGATACTGAGGGAGAGAGATAAAGAGACACTGAGGGAGAGAGTAAAAGAGACTGAGTGAGAGAGATAAAGAGACTGAGGGAGAGAGATAAAGACATACTGAGGGAGAGAGATAAAGAGACACTGAGGGAGAGAGTTAAAGAGACTGAGGGAGAGAGATAAAGAGACACTGAGGGAGAGAGATAAAGAGATACTGAGGGAGAGAGATAAAGAGATACTGAGGGAGAGAGATAAAGAGATACTGAGGGAGGGAGATAAAGAGATACTGAGGGAGAGATATAAAAAAACTGAGGGAGAGAGATAAAGAGAAAAAGGGAGAGAGATAAAGAGATACTGAGGGAGAGAGATAAAGAGACACTGAGGGAGAGAGATTAAGAGACACTGACGGAGAGAGTTAAAGAGACAGAGGGAGAGAGATAAAGAAAATGAGGGATAGAGATAAAGAGACTGAGGAAGAGAGATAAATAGATACAGAGGGAGAGAGATAAAGAGACACTGAGGGCGAGAGATAAAGAGATACTGAGGGAGGGAGATAAAGAGACACTGAGGGAGAGAGATAACGAGTCTGAGGGAGAGAGATGAAGAGACACTGAGGGAGAGAGATAAAGAGTGTGAGGGAGGGAGATAAAGATACACTGAGGGAGAGAGAGAGAAGAGACACTGAGGGAGAGAGAGAGAGAGACACTGAAGGACAGAGATAAAGAGACTGAGGGAGAGGGATAAAGAGACTCAGGGAGAGGGATAAAGAGATACTGAGGGACAGAGATAAAGAGATACTGAGGGAGGGAGATAAAGAGATACTGAGGGACAGAGATAAAGAGATACTGAGGGAGAGAGATAAAGAGATACTGAGGGAGGGAGATAAAGAGATACTGAGGGAGGGAGATAAAGAGACACTGAGGGAGAGAGATGAAGAGACACTGAGGGAGAGAGATAAAGAGATACTGAGGGAGAGAGAGAAAGAGATACTGAGGGAGGGAGATAAAGAGACACTGAGGGAGGAAGATAAAGAAACTGAGGGAGAGAGAGAAAGAGATACAGAGGGAGGGAGATAAAGAGACACTAAGGGAGAGAGATAATGAAACTGAGGGAGAGAGATAAAGAGACACTGAGGGAGAGAGATAAAGAGACACTGAGGGAGAGAGATAAAGAGATACAGAGGGAGGGAGATAAAGAAACTGAGGGAGAGGGAAAAAGAGACAAAGGGAGAGAGATAAAGAGATACCGAGGGAGAGAGATAAAGAGACACTGAGGGAGAGAGTAAAAGAGACTGAGTGAGAGATATAAAGAGACTGAGGGAGAGAGATAAAGACATACTGAGGGAGAGAGATAAAGAGACACTGAGGGAGAGAGTTAAAGAGACTGAGGGAGAGAGATAAAGAGACACTGAGGGAGAGAGATAAAGAGATACTGAGGGAGGGAGATAAAGAGATACTGAGGGAGAGAGATAAAGAGATACTGAGGGAGGGAAATAAAGAGATACTGAGGGAGAGATATAAATAAACTGAGGGAGAGAGATAAAGAGAAAAAGGGAGAGAGATAAAGAGATACTGAGGGAGAGAGATAAAGAGACACTGAGGGAGAGAGATTAAGAGACACTGAGGGAGAGAGTTAAAGAGACAGAGGGAGAGAGATAAAGAAAATGAGGGATAGAGATAAAGAGACTGAGGAAGAGAGATAAATAGATACAGAGGGAGAGAGATAAAGAGACACTGAGGGCGAGAGATAAAGAGATACTGAGGGAGGGAGATAAAGAGACACTGAGGGAGAGAGATAACGAGTCTGAGGGAGAGAGATGAAGAGACACTGAGGGAGAGAGATAAAGAGTGTGAGGGAGGGAGATAAAGATACACTGAGGGAGAGAGAGAGAGAAGAGACACTGAGGGAGAGAGAGAGAGACACACTGAAGGACAGAGATAAAGAGACTGAGGGAGAGGGATAAAGAGACTCAGGGAGAGGGATAAAGAGATACTGAGGGACAGAGATAAAGAGATACTGAGGGAGGGAGATAAAGAGATACTGAGGGACAGAGATAAAGAGATTCTGAGGGAGAGAGATAAAGAGATACTGAGGGAGGGAGATAAAGAGATACTGAGGGAGGGAGATAAAGAGACACTGAGGGAGAGAAATAACGAGTCTGAGGGAGAGAGATGAAGAGACACTGAGGGAGAGAGTTAAGAGTGTGAGGGAGGGAGATAAAGAGACACTGAGGGAGAGAAATAAAGAGATACTGAGGGAAGGAGATAAAGAGACACTGAGGGAGGGAGATAAAGAAACTAAGGGAGAGACAGAAACAGATACAGAGGGAGGGAGATAAAGAGGCACTGAGGGAGAGAGATAATGATACTGAGGGAGAGAGATAAAGAGACACTGAGGGAGAGAGATAAAGAGATACAGAGGGAGGGTGATAAAGAGACACTGAGGGAGAGAGATAAAGAGACACTGAGGGAGAGAGATAAAGAGACACCGAAGGAGAGAGATAAAGAGACACTGAGGGAGAGAGTAAAAGAGACTGAGGGAGAGAGATAAAGAAACTGAAAAGAGAGATAAAGAGATACTGAGGGACAGAGATAAAGAGATACTGAGGGAGAGAGATAAAGAGATACTGAGGGAGAGAGATAAAGAGATACTGAGGGAGGGAGATAAAGAGATACTGAGGGAGGGAGATAAAGAGACACTGAGGGAGAGAGATAACGAGTCTGAGGGAGAGAGATGAAGAGACACTGAGGGAGAGAGATAAAGTATGTGAGGGAGGGAGATAAAGAGACACTTAGGGAGAGAGATGAAGAGACAATGAGGGAGACAGATAAAGAGTGTGAGGGAGGGAGATAAAGATACACTGAGGGAGAGAGAGAGAGAGACACTGAGGGAGAGAGAGAGAGAGACACTGAAGGACAGAGATAAAGAGACTGAGGGAGAGGGATAAAGAGACTCAGGGAGAGGGATAAAGAGATACTGAGGGACAGAGATAAAGAGATACTGAGGGAGAGAGATAAAGAGATACTGAGGGGCAGAGATAAAGAGATACTGAGGGAGAGAGATAAAGAGATACTGAGGGAGGGAGATAAAGAGATACTGAGGGAGGGAGATAAAGAGACACTAAGGGAGGGGGATAAAGAGACACTGAGGGAGAGAGTTAAGAGTGTGAGGGAGGGAGATAAAGAGACACTGAGGGAGAGAGATGAAGAGACACTGAGGGAGAAAGAGATAAAGAATGTGAGGGAGGGAGAAAAAGAGAGACTGAGGGAGAGAGAGAGAGAGACACTGAGGGAGAGAGAGAGAGAGAGAGAGACGGAAGGAGAGAGATAAAAAGACTGAGGGAGTGGGTTAAAGAGACTCAGGGAGAGAGATAAAGAGACACTGAGGGAGAGAGTTTAACAGACTGAGGGAGAGAGATAAAGAGACTGAGGGAGACAGATAAAGAGACTGAGGGAGACAGATAAGGAGACACTGAGGGGGAGAGATAAAGAGACACCGAAGGAGAGAGATAAAGAGACACTGAGGGAGAGAGATAAAGAGTCACTGAGGGAGAGATAAAGCGACACTGAGGGAGAGAGATAAAGAGACTGAGGCAGAGAGATAGAGAGACTGAGGGAGAGAGATAAATAGACACTGAGGGAGAGAGAAAAAGAGACACTGAGGGATAGAGGTAAAGAGTCACAGAGCGAGAGTTAAAGAGAGAGAGAGGGAGAGAGTTAAAGAGACTGAGGGAGAGAGAAAAAGAGATTGATGGAGAGAGATATAGGGATACTGAGGGAGAGAGATAAAGAGACACTGAGGGAGAGAGTTAAATAGACTGAGTGATAGAGATAAAGAGACTGAGGGAGAGAGAAAAGGAGACACTGAGTGAGAGAGAAAAAGAGACTGAGGAAGAGAGATAAAGAGATACTGAGGGAGAGAGATAAAGAGATACAGAAGGAGAGAGATAAAGAGATACAGAAGGAGAGAGATAAAGAGATACAGAGGGAGAGAGATAAAGAGAAAATGAGGGAGAGAGTTAAATAGACTGAGTGATAGAGATAAAGAGACTGAGGGAGAGAGATAAGGAGATACTGAGGGAGAGAGATAAAGACATACTGAGGGACAGAGATAAAGACATACTGAGGGAGGGAGACAAAGAGACACTGAGGGAGAGAGATAAAGAAACTGAGGGAGAGAGAGAAAGAGACAAAGGGATAGAGATAAAGAGATACTGAAGGAGAGAGATAAAGGGACACTGAGGGAGAGAGATAAAGAGACACTGAGGGAGAGAGTTAAACAGACTGAGGGAGTGAGATACGGAGACACTGAGGGAGAGAGATAAAGAGTGTGAGGGAGGGAGATAAAGAGACACTGAGGTAGAGATTTAAAGAGAATGAGGGAGAGATAAAGAGACTGAGGGAGAGAGATAAAGAGACTGAGGAAGAGAGATAAATAGATACTGAGGGAGGGAGATAAAGAGACACTGAGGGAGAGAGATTAAGAGACACTGAGGGAGATAGTTAAAGAGACTGAGGGAGAGAGATAAAGAAAATGAGGGAGAGAGATAAAGAGACTGAGGAAGAGAGATAAATAGATACAGAGGGAGAGAGATAAAGAGATATAGAGGGAGAGAGATAAAGAGATACTGAGGGAGGGAGATAAAGAGACACTGAGGGAGGGAGATAAAGAAACTGAGGGAGAGAGACAAAGAGACAAAGGGAGAGAGATAAAGAGATACTGAGGGAGAGAGATAAAGAGATACAGAGGGAGAGAGATAAAGCGATACTGAGGGAGAGAGAAAAAGAGACACTGAGGGAGAGAGATAAAGAGACACCGAAGGAGAGAGATAAAGAGACACTGAGGGACAGAGTAAAAGAGACTGAGGGAGAGAGATAAAGAAACTGAGGAAGAGAGATAAAGAGATACTGAGGGAGAGAGATAAAGAGATACTGAGGGAGAGAGATAAAGAGATACTGAGGGAGGGAGATAAAGAGATACTGAGGGAGAGATATAAAAAAACTGAGGGAGAGAGATAAAGAGAAAAAGGGAGAGAGATAAAGAGATACTGAGGGAGAGAGATAAAGAGACACTGAGGGAGAGAGATTAAGAGACACTGAGGGAGAGAGCTAAAGAGACAGAGGGAGAGAGATAAAGAAAATGAGGGATAGAGATAAAGAGACTGAGGAAGAGAGATAAATAGATACAGAGGGAGAGAGATAAAGAGACACTGAGGGCGAGAGATAAAGAGATACTGAGGGAGCGAGATAAAGAGACACTGAGGGAGAGAGATAACGAGTCTGAGGGAGAGAGATGAAGAGACACTGAGGGAGAGAGATAAAGAGTGTGAGGGAGGGAGATAAAGATACACTGAGGGAGAGAGAGAGAAGAGACACTGAGGGAGAGAGAGAGAGAGAGACACTGAAGGACAGAGATAAAGAGACTGAGGGAGAGGGATAAAGAGACTCAGGGAGAGTGATAAAGAGATACTGAGGGACAGAGATAAAGAGATACTGAGGGAGGGAGATAAAGAGATACTGAGGGACAGAGATAAAGAGATACTGAGGGAGAGAGATAAAGAGATACTGAGGGAGGGAGATAAAGAGATACTGAGGGAGGGAGATAAAGAGACACTGAGGGAGAGAAATAACGAGTCTGAGGGAGAGAGATGAAGAGACACTGAGGGAGAGAGTTAAGAGTGTGAGGGAGGGAGATAAAGAGACACAGAGGGAGAGAAATAAAGAGATACTGAGGGAAGGAGATAAAGAGACACTGAGGGAGGGAGATAAAGAAACTAAGGGAGAGACAGAAACAGATACAGAGGGAGGGAGATAAAGAGGCACTGAGGGAGAGAGATAATGATACTGAGGGAGAGAGATAAAGAGATACTGAGGGAGAGAGATAAAGAGACACTGAGGGAGAGAGATTAAGAGACACTGATGGAGAGAGTAAAAGAGACTGAGGGAGAGAGTTAAAGAAAATGAGGGAGAGAGATAAAGAAACTGAGGGAGAGAGAGAAAGATACAGAGGGAGGGAGATAAAGAGACACTGAGGGAGAGAGATAAAGAAACTGAGGGAGAGAGACATAGAGACAAAGGGAGAGAGATAAAGAGATACTGAGGGAGAAAGATAAACAGACACTGAGGGAGAGAGATAAAGAGACACTGAGGGAGAGAGATAAAGAGATACAGAGGGAGGGAGATAAAGAGACACTGAGGGAGGGAGATAAAGAAACTGAGGGAGAGAGACAAAGAGCCAAAGGGAGAGAGATAAAGAGATACTGAGGGAGAGAGATAAAGAGACACTGAGGGGGAGAGATAAAGAGACACTGAGGGAGAGAGTTAAACAGACTGATGGAGAGAGATAAGGAGACACAGAGGGAGAGAGATAAAGAGTGTGAGGGAGGGAGATAAAGAGACACTGAGGGAGAGAGAGAGAGTGACATTGAGGGAGAGAGATAAAGAGATTGAGGGAGACGGATAAAGAAACCTTGAGGGGGAGAGATAAAGAGAGACTGAAGGAGAGAGATAAAGAGAATGAGGGAGAGAGATAAAGAGACTGAGGGAGAGGGATATAGAGACTCAGGGAGAGGGATAAAGAGACTGAGGGAGAAAGATAAATAGACACTGATGGAGAGATAAATAGACACTGAGGGAGAGAGATAAAGAGATTGAGGGTGAGAGATAAAGAGACACAAAGAGAGAGTTAAAGAGACTGAGGAGAATGATAAAGAGATTGAGGGTGAGAGATATAGTGATACTCAGGGAGAGAGATAAAGAGACACTGAGGGAGAGAGTTAAAGAGACTGAGGGAGAATGAAAAAGAGACTGAGGGAGAGAGATAAAGAGATACAGAAGGAGAGAGATAAAGAAATACTGAGGGAGAGAGATAAAGAGATACAGAGGGAGAGAGATAAAGAGATACAGAGGGAGAGAGATAAAGAGATACTGAGGGAGAGAGAGAAAGAGACACTGAGGGAGAGAGATAAAGAGACACCGAAGGAGAGAGATAAAGAGACACTGAGGGACAGAGTAAAAGAGACTGAGGGAGAGAGATATAGAAACTGAGGAAGAGAGATAAAGAGATACTGAGGGAGAGAGATAAAGAGATACTGAGGGAGAGAGATAAAGAGATACTGAGGGAGGGAGATAAAGAGATACTGAGGGAGAGATATAAAAAAACTGAGGGAGAGATAAAGAGAAAAAGGGAGAGAGATAAAGAGATACTGAGGGAGAGAGATAAAGAGACACTGAGGGAGAGAGATTAAGAGACACTGAGGGAGAGAGCTAAAGAGACAGAGGGAGAGAGATAAAGAAAATGAGGAATAGAGAAAAAGAGACTGAGGAAGAGAGATAAATAGATACAGAGGGAGAGAGATAAAGAGACACTGAGGGCGAGAGATAAAGAGATACTGAGGGAGGGAGATAAAGAGACACTGAGGGAGAGAGATAACGAGTCTGAGGGAGAGAGATGAAGAGACACTGAGGGAGAGAGATAAAGAGTGTGAGGGAGGGAGATAAAGATACACTGAGGGAGAGAGAGAGAAGAGACACTGAGGGAGAGAGAGAGAGAGACACTGAAGGACAGAGATAAAGAGACTGAGGGAGAGGGATAAAGAGACTCAGGGAGAGGGATAAAGAGATACTGAGGGACAGAGATAAAGAGATACTGAGGGACAGAGAAAAAGAGATACTGAGGGGCAGAGATAAAGAGATACTGAGGGAGAGAGATATAGAGATACTGAGGGAGGGAGATAAAGAGATACTGAGGGAGGGAGATAAAGAGATACTGAGGGAGGGAGATAAAGAGACACTGAGGGAGAGAGATGAAGAGACACTGAGGGAGAGAGATAAAGAGATACTGAGGGAGAGAGAGAAAGAGATACTGAGGGCGGGAGATAAAGAGACACTGAGGGAGGAAGATAAAGAAACTGAGGGAGAGAGAGAAAGAGATACAGAGGGAGGGAGATAAAGAGACACTGAGGGAGAGAGATAATGAAACTGAGGGAGAGAGATAAAGAGACACTGAGGGAGAGAGATAAAGAGACACTGAGGGAGAGAGATAAAGAGATACAGAGGGAGGGAGATAAAGAAACTGAGGGAGAGGGAAAAAGAGACAAAGGGAGAGAGATAAAGAGATACCGAGGGAGAGAGATAAAGAGACACTGAGGGAGAGAGTAAAAGAGACTGAGTGAGAGATATAAAGAGACTGAGGGAGAGAGATAAAGACATACTGAGGGAGAGAGATAAAGAGACACTGAGGGAGAGAGTTAAAGAGACTGAGGGAGAGAGATAAAGAGACACTGAGGGAGAGAGATAAAGAGATACAGAGGGAGAGAGATAAAGAGATACTGAGGGAGAGAGATAAAGAGATACTGAGGGAGGGAAATAAAGAGATACTGAGGGAGAGATATAAAAAAACTGAGGGAGAGAGATAAAGAGAAAAAGGGAGAGAGATAAAGAGATACTGAGGGAGAGAGATAAAGAGACACTGAGGGAGAGAGATTAAGAGACACTGACGGAGAGAGTTAAAGAGACAGAGGGAGAGAGATAAAGAAAATGAGGGATAGAGATAAAGAGACTGAGGAAGAGAGATAAATAGATACAGAGGGAGAGAGATAAAGAGACACTGAGGGCGAGAGATAAAGAGATACTGAGGGAGGGAGATAAAGAGACACTGAGGGAGAGAGATAACGAGTCTGAGGGAGAGAGATGAAGAGACACTGAGGGAGAGAGTAAAGAGTGTGAGGGAGGGAGATAAAGATACACTGAGGGAGAGAGAGAGAAGAGACACTGAGGGAGAGAGAGAGAGAGACACTGAAGGACAGAGATAAAGAGACTGAGGGAGAGGGATAAAGAGAGTCAGGGAGAGGGATAAAGAGATACTGAGGGACAGAGATAAAGAGATACTGACGGAGGGAGATAAAGAGATACTGAGGGACAGAGATAAAGAGATACTGAGGGAGAGAGATAAAGAGATACTGAGGGAGGGAGATAAAGAGATACTGAGGGAGGGAGATAAAGAGACACTGAGGGAGAGAAATAACGAGTCTGAGGGAGAGAGATGAAGAGACACTGAGGGAGAGAGTTAAGAGTGTGAGGGAGGGAGATAAAGAGACACTGAGGGAGAGAAATAAAGAGATACTGAGGGAAGGAGATAAAGAGACACTGAGGGAGGGAGATAAAGAAACTAAGGGAGAGACAGTAACAGATACAGAGGGAGGGAGATAAAGAGGCACTGAGGGAGAGAGATACTGATACTGAGGGAGAGAGATAAAGAGACACTGAGGGAGAGAGATAAAGAGACACTGAGGGAGAGAGATAAAGAGACACCGAAGGAGAGAGATAAAGAGACACTGAGGGAGAGAGTAAAAGAGACTGAGGGAGAGAGATAAAGAAACTGAAAAGAGAGATAAAGAGATACTGAGGGACAGAGATAAAGAGATACTGAGGGAGAGAGATAAAGAGATACTGAGGGAGAGAGATAAAGAGAAACTGAGGGAGGGAGATAAAGAGATACTGAGGGAGGGAGATAAAGAGACACTGAGGGAGAGAGATAACGAGTCTGAGGGAGAGAGATGAAGAGACACTGAGGGAGAGAGATAAAGAGTGTGAGGGAGGGAGATAAAGAGACACTTAGGGAGAGAGATGAAGAGACAATGAGGGAGACAGATAAAGATTGTGAGGGAGGGAGATAAAGATACACTGAGGGAGAGAGAGAGAGAGACACTGAGGGAGAGAGAGAGAGAGAGACACTGAAGGACAGAGATAAAGAGACTGATTGAGAGGGATAAAGAGACTCAGGGAGAGGGATAAAGAGATACTGAGGGACAGAGATAAAGAGATACTGAGGGACAGAGATAAAGAGATACTGAGGGAGAGAGATAAAGAGATACTGAGGGAGGGAGATAAAGAGATACTGAGGGAGGGAGATAAAGAGATACTGAGGGAGGGGGATAAAGAGACACTGAGGGAGAGAGTTAAGAGTGTGAGGGAGGGAGATAAAGAGACACTGAGGGAGAGAGATGAAGAGACACTGAGGGAGAAAGAGATAAAGAATGTGAGGGAGGGAGAAAAAGAGACACTGAGGGAGAGAGAGAGAGAGAGACACTGAGGGAGAGAGAGAGAGAGAGAGACACTGAAGGAGAGAGATAAAAAGACTGAGGGAGTGGGATAAAGAGACTCAGGGAGAGAGATAAAGAGACACTGAGGGAGAGAGTTTAACAGACTGAGGGAGAGAGATAAAGAGACTGAGGGAGACAGATAAAGAGACTGAGGGAGACAGATAAGGAGACACTGAGGGGGAGAGATAAAGAGACACCGAAGGAGAGAGATAAAGAGACACTGAGGGAGAGAGATAAAGAGTCACTGAGGGAGAGATAAAGCGACACTGAGGGAGAGAGATAAAGAGACTGAGGCAGAGAGATAGAGAGACTGAGGGAGAGAGATAAATAGACACTGAGGGAGAGAGAAAAAGAGACACTGAGGGATAGAGGTAAAGAGTCACAGAGCGAGAGTTAAAGAGAGAGAGAGGGAGAGAGTTAAAGAGACTGAGGGAGAGAGATAAAGAGATTGATGGAGAGAGATATAGGAATACTGAGGGAGAGAGATAAAGAGACACTGAGGGAGAGAGTTAAATAGACTGAGTGATAGAGATAAAGAGACTGAGGGAGAGAGAAAAGGAGACACTGAGTGAGAGAGAAAAAGAGACTGAGGAAGAGAGATAAAGAGATACTGAGGGAGAGAGATAAAGAGATACAGAAGGAGAGAGATAAAGAGATACAGAAGGAGAGAGATAAAGAGATACAGAGGGAGAGAGATAAAGAGAAAATGAGGGAGAGAGTTAAATAGACTGAGTGATAGAGATAAAGAGACTGAGGGAGAGAGATAAGGAGATACTGAGGGAGAGAGATAAAGACATACTGAGGGACAGAGATAAAGACATACTGAGGGAGGGAGACAAAGAGACACTGAGGGAGAGAGATAAAGAAACTGAGGGAGAGAGAGAAAGAGACAAAGGGATAGAGATAAAGAGATACTGAGGGAGAGAGATAAAGAGACACTGAGGGAGAGAGATAAAGAGAAACTGAGGGAGAGAGTTAAACAGACTGAGGGAGAGAGATAAAGAGACTCAGGGAGAGGGATAAAGAGACTGAGGGAGAAAGATAAATAGACACAGATGGAGAGATAAATAGACACTGAGGGAGAGAGATAAAGAGATTGAGGGTGAGAGATAAAGAGACACAAAGAGAGAGTTAAAGAGACTGAGGAGAATGATAAAGAGATTGAGGGTGAGAGATATAGTGATACTCAGGGAGAGAGATAAAGAGACACTGAGGGAGAGAGTTAAAGAGACTGAGGGAGAATGAAAAAGAGACTGAGGGAGAGAGATAAAGAGATACAGAAGGAGAGAGATAAAGAAATACTGAGGGAGAGAGATAAAGAGATACAGAGGGAGAGAGATAAAGAGATACAGAGGGAGAGAGATAAAGAGATACTGAGGGAGAGAGAGAAAGAGACACTGAGGGAGAGAGATAAAGAGACACCGAAGGAGAGAGATAAAGAGACACTGAGGGACAGAGTAAAAGAGACTGAGGGAGAGAGATAAAGAAACTGAGGAAGAGAGATAAAGAGATACTGAGGGAGAGAGATAAAGAGATACTGAGGGAGAGAGATAAAGAGATACTGAGGGAGGGAGATAAAGAGATACTGAGGGAGAGATATAAAAAAACTGAGGGAGAGAGATAAAGAGAAAAAGGGAGAGAGATAAAGAGATACTGAGGGAGAGAGATAAAGAGACACTGAGGGAGAGAGATTAAGAGACACTGAGGGAGAGAGCTAAAGAGACAGAGGGAGAGAGATAAAGAAAATGAGGAATAGAGATAAAGAGACTGAGGAAGAGAGATAAATAGATACAGAGGGAGAGAGATAAAGAGACACTGAGGGCGAGAGATAAAGAGATACTGAGGGAGGGAGATAAAGAGACACTGAGGGAGAGAGATAACGAGTCTGAGGGAGAGAGATGAAGAGACACTGAGGGAGAGAGATAAAGAGTGTGAGGGAGGGAGATAAAGATACACTGAGGGAGAGAGAGAGAAGAGACACTGAGGGAGAGAGAGAGAGAGACACTGAAGGACAGAGATAAAGAGACTGAGGGAGAGGGATAAAGAGACTCAGGGAGAGGGATAAAGAGATACTGAGGGACAGAGATAAAGAGATACTGAGGGACAGAGAAAAAGAGATACTGAGGGGCAGAGATAAAGAGATACTGAGGGAGAGAGATAAAGAGATACTGAGGGAGGGAGATAAAGAGATACTGAGGGAGGGAGATAAAGAGATACTGAGGGAGGGAGATAAAGAGACACTGAGGGAGAGAGTTAAGAGTGTGAGGGAGGGAGATAAAGAGACACTGAGGGAGAGAGATGAAGAGACACTGAGGGAGAGAGATAAAGAGATACTGAGGGAGAGAGAGAAAGAGATACTGAGGGAGGGAGATAAAGAGATACTGAGGGAGGAAGATAAAGAAACTGAGGGAGAGAGAGAAAGAGATACAGAGGGAGGGAGATAAAGAGACACTGAGGGAGAGAGATAAAGAAACTGAGGGAGAGAGATAAAGAGACACTGAGGGAGAGAGATAAAGAGACACTGAGGGAGAGAGATAAAGAGATACAGAGGGAGGGAGATAAAGAAACTGAGGGAGAGGGAAAAAGAGACAAAGGGAGAGAGATAAAGAGATACCGAGGGAGAGAGATAAAGAGACACTGAGGGAGAGAGTAAAAGAGACTGAGTGAGAGATATAAAGAGACTGAGGGAGAGAGATAAAGACATACTGAGGGAGAGAGATAAAGAGACACTGAGGGAGAGAGTTAAAGAGACTGAGGGAGAGAGATAAAGAGACACTGAGGGAGAGAGATAAAGAGATACTGAGGGAGAGAGATAAAGAGATACTGAGGGAGAGAGATAAAGAGATACTGAGGGAGGGAAATAAAGAGATACTGAGGGAGAGATATAAAAAAACTGAGGGAGAGAGATAAAGAGAAAAAGGGAGAGAGATAAAGAGATACTGAGGGAGAGAGATAAAGAGACACTGAGGGAGAGAGATTAAGAGACACTGACGGAGAGAGTTAAAGAGACAGAGGGAGAGAGATAAAGAAAATGAGGGATAGAGATAAAGAGACTGAGGAAGAGAGATAAATAGATACAGAGGGAGAGAGATAAAGAGACACTGAGGGCGAGAGATAAAGAGATACTGAGGGAGGGAGATAAAGAGACACTGACGGAGAGAGATAACGAGTCTGAGGGAGAGAGATGAAGAGACACTGAGGGAGATAGATAAAGAGTGTGAGGGAGGGAGATAAAGATACACTGAGGGAGAGAGAGAGAAGAGACACTGAGGGAGAGAGAGAGAGAGACACTGAAGGACAGAGATAAAGAGACTGAGGGAGAGGGATAAAGAGACTCAGGGAGAGGGATAAAGAGATACTGAGGGACAGAGATAAAGAGATACTGAGGGAGGGAGATAAAGAGATACTGAGGGACAGAGATAAAGAGATACTGAGGGAGAGAGATAAAGAGATACTGAGGGAGGGAGATAAAGAGATACTGAGGGAGAGAAATAACGAGTCTGAGGGAGAGAGATGAAGAGACACTGAGGGAGAGAGTTAAGAGTGTGAGGGAGGGAGATAAAGAGACACTGAGGGAGAGAAATAAAGAGATACTGAGGGAAGGAGATAAAGAGACACTGAGGGAGGGAGATAAAGAAACTAAGGGAGAGACAGAAACAGATACAGAGGGAGGGAGATAAAGAGGCACTGAGGGAGAGAGATAATGATACTGAGGGAGAGAGATAAAGAGACACTGAGGGAGAGAGATAAAGAGATACAGAGGGAGGGTGATAAAGAGACACTGAGGGAGAGAGATAAAGAGACACTGAGGGAGAGAGATAAAGAGACACCGAAGGAGAGAGATAAAGAGACACTGAGGGAGAGAGTAAAAGAGACTGAGGGAGAGAGATAAAGAAACTGAAAAGAGAGATAAAGAGATACTGAGGGACAGAGATAAAGAGATACTGAGGGAGAGAGATAAAGAGATACTGAGGGAGAGAGATAAAGAGATACTGAGGGAGGGAGATAAAGAGATACTGAGGGAGGGAGATAAAGAGACACTGAGGGAGAGAGATAACGAGTCTGAGGGAGAGAGATGAAGAGACACTGAGGGAGAGAGATAAAGAGTGTGAGGGAGGGAGATAAAGAGACACTTAGGGAGAGAGATGAAGAGACAATGAGGGAGACAGATAAAGAGTGTGAGGGAGGGACATAAAGATACACTGAGGGAGAGAGAGAGAGAGACACTGAGGGAGAGAGAGAGAGACACTGAAGGACAGAGATAAAGAGACTGAGGGAGAGGGATAAAGAGACTCAGGGAGAGGGATAAAGAGATACTGAGGGAGGGAGATAAAGAGACACTGAGGGAGGGAGATAAAGAAACTGAGGGAGAGAGACAAAGAGACAAAGGGAGAGAGATAAAGAGATACTGAGGGAGAGAGATAAAGAGATACAGAGGGAGAGAGATAAAGAGATACTGAGGGAGAGAGAAAAAGAGACACTGAGGGAGAGAGATAAAGAGACACCGAAGGAGAGAGATAAAGAGACACTGAGGGACAGAGTAAAAGAGACTGAGGGAGAGAGATAAAGAAACTGAGGAAGAGAGATAAAGAGATACTGAGGGAGAGAGATAAAGAGATACTGAGGGAGAGAGATAAAGAGATACTGAGGGAGGGAGATAAAGATATACTGAGGGAGAGATATAAAAAAACTGAGGGAGAGAGATAAAGAGAAAAAGGGAGAGAGATAAAGAGATACTGAGGGAGAGAGATAAAGAGACACTGAGGGAGAGAGATTAAGAGACACTGAGGGAGAGAGCTAAAGAGACAGAGGGAGAGAGATAAAGAAAATGAGGGATAGAGATAAAGAGACTGAGGAAGAGAGATAAATAGATACAGAGGGAGAGAGATAAAGAGACACTGAGGGCGAGAGATAAAGAGATACTGAGGGAACGAGATAAAGAGACACTGAGGGAGAGAGATAACGAGTCTGAGGGAGAGAGATGAAAATACACTGAGGGAGAGAGATAAAGAGTGTGAGGGAGGGAGATAAAGATACACTGAGGGAGAGAGAGAGAAGAGACACTGAGGGAGAGAGAGAGAGAGAGACACTGAAGGACAGAGATAAAGAGACTGAGGGAGAGGGATAAAGAGACTCAGGGAGAGGGATAAAGAGATACTGAGGGACAGAGATAAAGAGATACTGAGGGAGGGAGATAAAGAGATACTGAGGGACAGAGATAAAGAGATACTGAGGGAGAGAGATAAAGAGATACTGAGGGAGGGAGATAAAGAGATACTGAGGGAGGGAGATAAAGAGACACTGAGGGAGAGAAATAACGAGTCTGAGGGAGAGAGATGAAGAGACACTGAGGGAGAGAGTTAAGAGTGTGAGGGAGGGAGATAAAGAGACACAGAGGGAGAGAAATAAAGAGATACTGAGGGAAGGAGATAAAGAGACACGGAGGGAGGGAGATAAAGAAACTAAGGGAGAGACAGAAACAGATACAGAGGGAGGGAGATAAAGAGGCACTGAGGGAGAGAGATAATGATACTGAGGGAGAGAGATAAAGAGATACTGAGGGAGAGAGATAAAGAGACACTGAGGGAGAGAGTTTAACAGACTGAGGGAGAGAGATAAAGAGACTGAGGGAGACAGATAAAGAGACTGAGGGAGACAGATAAGGAGACACTGAGGGGGAGAGATAAAGAGACACCGAAGGAGAGAGATAAAGAGACACTGAGGGAGAGAGATAAAGAGTCACTGAGGGAGAGATAAAGCGACACTGAGGGAGAGAGATAAAGAGACTGAGGCAGAGAGATAGAGAGACTGAGGGAGAGAGATAAATAGACACTGAGGGAGAGAGAAAAAGAGACACTGAGGGATAGAGGTAAAGAGTCACAGAGCGAGAGTTAAAGAGAGAGAGAGGGAGAGAGTTAAAGAGACTGAGGGAGAGAGATAAAGAGATTGATGGAGAGAGATATAGGGATACTGAGGGAGAGAGATAAAGAGACACTGAGGGAGAGAGTTAAATAGACTGAGTGATAGAGATAAAGAGACTGAGGGAGAGAGAAAAGGAGACACTGAGTGAGAGAGAAAAAGAGACTGAGGAAGAGAGATAAAGAGATACTGAGGGAGAGAGATAAAGAGATACAGAAGGAGAGAGATAAAGAGATACAGAAGGAGAGAGATAAAGAGATACAGAGGGAGAGAGATAAAGAGAAAATGAGGGAGAGAGTTAAATAGACTGAGTGATAGAGATAAAGAGACTGAGCGAGAGAGATAAGGAGATACTGAGGGAGAGAGATAAAGACATACTGAGGGACAGAGATAAAGACATACTGAGGGAGGGAGACAAAGAGACACTGAGGGAGAGAGATAAAGAAACTGAGGGAGAGAGAGAAAGAGACAAAGGGATAGAGATAAAGAGATACTGAGGGAGAGAGATAAAGAGACACTGAGGGAGAGAGATAAAGAGAAACTGAGGGAGAGAGTTAAACAGACTGAGGGAGAGAGATAAGGAGACACTGAGGGAGAGAGATAAAGAGTGTGAGGGAGGGAGATAAAGAGACACTGAGGTAGAGATTTAAAGAGAATGAGGGAGAGATAAAGAGACTGAGGGAGAGAGATAAAGAGACTGAGGTAGAGAGATAAATAGATACTGAGGGAGGGAGATAAAGAGACACTGAGGGAGAGAGATTAAGAGACACTGAGGGAGATAGTTAAAGAGACTGAGGGAGAGAGATAAAGAAAATGAGGGAGAGAGATAAAGAGACTGAGGAAGAGAGATAAATAGATACAGAGGGAGAGAGATAAAGAGATACAGAGGGAGAGAGATAAAGAGATACTGAGGGAGGGAGATAAAGAGACACTGAGGGAGGGAGATAAAGAAACTGAGGGAGAGAGACAAAGAGACAAAGGGAGAGAGATAAAGAGATACTGAGGGAGAGAGATAAAGAGATACAGAGGGAGAGAGATAAAGAGATACTGAGGGAGAGAGAAAAAGAGACACTGAGGGAGAGAGATAAAGAGACACCGAAGGAGAGAGATAAAGAGACACTGAGGGACAGAGTAAAAGAGACTGAGGGAGAGAGATAAAGAAACTGAGGAAGAGAGATAAAGAGATACTGAGGGAGAGAGATAAAGAGATACTGAGGGAGAGAGATAAAGAGATACTGAGGGAGGGAGATAAAGAGATACTGAGGGAGAGATATAAAAAAAAACTGAGGGAGAGAGATAAAGAGAAAAAGGGAGAGAGATAAAGAGATACTGAGGGAGAGAGATAAAGAGACACTGAGGGAGAGATAAAGAGACACTGAGGGAGAGAGCTAAAGAGACAGAGGGAGAGAGATAAAGAAAATGAGGGATAGAGATAAAGAGACTGAGGAAGAGAGATAAATAGATACAGAGGGAGAGAGATAAAGAGACACTGAGGGCGAGAGATAAAGAGATACTGAGGGAGGGAGATAAAGAGACACTGAGGGAGAGAGATAACGAGTCTGAGGGAGAGAGATGAAGAGACACTGAGGGAGAGAGATAAAGAGTGTGAGGGAGGGAGATAAAGATACACTGAGGGAGAGAGAGAGAAGAGACACTGAGGGAGAGAGAGAGAGAGAGACACTGAAGGAAAGAGATAAAGAGACTGAGGGAGAGGGATAAAGAGACTCAGGGAGAGGGATAAAGAGATACTGAGGGACAGAGATAAAGAGATACTGAGGGAGGGAGATAAAGAGATACTGAGGGACAGAGATAAAGAGATACTGAGGGAGAGAGATAAAGAGATACTGAGGGAGGGAGATAAAGAGATACTGAGGGAGGGAGATAAAGAGACACTGAGGGAGAGAAATAACGAGTCTGAGGGAGAGAGATGAAGAGACACTGAGGGAGAGAGTTAAGAGTGTGAGGGAGGGAGATAAAGAGACACAGAGGGAGAGAAATAAAGCGATACTGAGGGAAGGAGATAAAGAGACACTGAGGGAGGGAGATAAAGAAACTAAGGGAGAGACAGAAACAGATACAGAGGGAGGGAGATAAAGAGGCACTGAGGGAGAGAGATAATGATACTGAGGGAGAGAGATAAAGAGATACTGAGGGAGACAGATAAAGAGACACTGAGGGAGAGAGATAAAGAGATACAGAGGGAGGGAGATAAAGAGACACTGAGGGAGGGAGATAAAGAAACTGAGGGAGAGAGACAAAGAGCCAAAGGGAGAGAGATAAAGAGATACTGAGGGAGAGAGATAAAGAGATACTGAGGGAGAGAGATAAAGAGATACTGAGGGAGGGAGATAAAGAGACACTGAGGGAGAGAGATAACGAGTCTGAGGGAGAGAGATGAAGAGACACTGAGGGAGAGAGATAAAGAGTGTGAGGGAGGGAGATAAAGATACACTGAGGGAGAGAGAGAGAAGAGACACTGAGGGAGAGAGAGAGAGAGAGACACTGAAGGACAGAGATAAAGAGACTGAGGGAGAGGGATAAAGAGACTCAGGGAGAGGGATAAAGAGATACTGAGGGACAGAGATAAAGAGATACTGAGGGAGGGAGATAAAGAGACACTGAGGGAGAGAGTTAAGAGTGTGAGGGAGGGAGATAAAGAGACACTGAGGGAGAGAGATGAAGAGACACTGAGGGAGAGAGATAAAGAGATACTGAGGGAGAGAGAGAAAGAGATACTGAGGGAGGGAGATAAAGAGATACTGAGGGAGGAAGATAAAGAAACTGAGGGAGAGAGAGAAAGAGATACAGAGGGAGGGAGATAAAGAGACACTGAGGGAGAGAGATAAAGAAACTGAGGGAGAGAGATAAAGAGACACTGAGGGAGAGAGTTAAAGAGACACTGAGGGAGAGAGATAAAGAGTGTGAGGGAGGGAGATAAAGATACACTGAGGGAGAGAGAGAGAAGAGACACTGAGGGAGAGAGAGAGAGAGAGACACTGAAGGACAGAGATAAAGAGACTGAGGGAGAGGGATAAAGAGACTCAGGGAGAGGGATAAAGAGATACTGAGGGACAGAGATAAAGAGATACTGAGGGAGAGAGATAAAGAGATACTGAGGGAGGGAGATAAAGAGATACTGAGGGAGGGAGATAAAGAGACACTGAGGGAGAGAAATAACGAGTCTGAGGGAGAGAGATGAAGAGACACTGAGGGAGAGAGTTAAGAGTGTGAGGGAGGGAGATAAAGAGACACAGAGGGAGAGAAATAAAGAGATACTGAGGGAAGGAGATAAAGAGACACTGAGGGAGGGAGATTAAGAGACACTGATGGAGAGAGTAAAAGAGACTGAGGGAGAGAGTTAAAGAAAATGAGGGAGAGAGATAAAGAAACTGAGGGAGAGAGATAAAGATACAGAGGGAGGGAGATAAAGAGACACTGAGGGAGAGAGATAAAGAAACTGAGGGAGAGAGACATAGAGACAAAGGGAGAGAGATAAAGAGATACTGAGGGAGAAAGATAAACAGACACTGAGGGAGACAGATAAAGAGACACTGAGGGAGAGAGATAAAGAGATACAGAGGGAGGGAGATAAAGAGACACTGAGGGAGGGAGATAAAGAAACTGAGGGAGAGAGACAAAGAGCCAAAGGGAGAGAGATAAAGAGATACTGAGGGAGAGAGATAAAGAGACACTGAGGGAGAGAGATAAAGAGACACTGAGGGAGAGAGTTAAACAGACTGATGGAGAGAGATAAGGAGACACAGAGGGAGAGAGATAAAGAGTGTGAGGGAGGGAGATAAAGAGACACTGAGGGAGAGAGAGAGAGTGACATTGAGGGAGAGAGATAAAGAGATTGAGGGAGACGGATAAAGAAACCTTGAGGGGGAGAGATAAAGAGAGACTGAAGGAGAGAGATAAAGAGAATGAGGGAGAGAGATAAAGAGACTGAGGGAGAGGGATAAAGAGACTCAGGGAGAGGGATAAAGAGACTGAGGGAGAAAGATAAATAGACACTGATGGAGAGATAAATAGATACTGAGGGAGAGAGATAAAGAGATTGAGGGTGAGAGATAAAGAGACACAAAGAGAGAGTTAAAGAGACTGAGGAGAATGATAAAGAGATTGAGGGTGAGAGATATAGTGATACTCAGGGAGAGAGATAAAGAGACACTGAGGGAGAGAGTTAAAGAGACTGAGGGAGAATGAAAAAGAGACTGAGGGAGAGAGATAAAGAGATACAGAAGGAGAGAGATAAAGAAATACTGAGGGAGAGAGATAAAGAGATACAGAGGGAGAGAGATAAAGAGATACAGAGGGAGAGAGATAAAGAGATACTGAGGGAGAGAGAGAAAGAGACACTGAGGGAGAGAGATAAAGAGACACCGAAGGAGAGAGATAAAGAGACACTGAGGGACAGAGTAAAAGAGACTGAGGGAGAGAGATAAAGAAACTGAGGAACAGAGTTAAAGAGATACTGAGGGAGAGAGATAAAGAGATACTGAGGGAGAGAGATAAAGAGATACTGAGGGAGGGAGATAAAGAGATACTGAGGGAGAGATATAAAAAAACTGAGGGAGAGAGATAAAGAGAAAAAGGGAGAGAGATAAAGAGATACTGAGGGAGAGAGATAAAGAGACACTGAGGGAGAGAGATAACGAGTCTGAGGGAGAGAGATGAAGAGACACTGAGGGAGAGAGATAAAGAGTGTGAGGGAGGGAGATAAAGATACACTGAGGGAGAGAGAGAGAAGAGACACTGAGGGAGAGAGAGAGAGAGACACTGAAGGACAGAGATAAAGAGACTGAGGGAGAGGGATAAAGAGACTCAGGGAGAGGGATAAAGAGATACTGAGGGACAGAGATAAAGAGATACTGAGGGAGAGAGAAAAAGAGATACTGAGGGGCAGAGATAAAGAGATACTGAGGGAGAGAGATAAAGAGATACTGAGGGAGGGAGATAAAGAGATACTGAGGGAGGGAGATAAAGAGATACTGAGGGAGGGAGATAAAGAGACACTGAGGGAGAGAGATGAAGAGACACTGAGGGAGAGAGATAAAGAGATACTGAGGGAGAGAGAGAAAGAGATACTGAGGGAGGGAGATAAAGAGATACTGAGGGAGGAAGATAAAGAAACTGAGGGAGAGAGAGAAAGAGATACAGAGGGAGGGAGATAAAGAGACACTGAGGGAGAGAGATAAAGAAACTGAGGGAGAGAGATAAAGAGACACTGAGGGAGAGAGTTAAAGAGACACTGAGGGAGAGAGATAAAGAGATACAGAGGGAGGGAGATAAAGAAACTGAGGGAGAGGGAAAAAGAGACAAAGGGAGAGAGATAAAGAGATACCGAGGGAGAGAGATAAAGAGACACTGAGGGAGAGTGTAAAAGAGACTGAGTGAGAGATATAAAGAGACTGAGGGAGAGAGATAAAGACATACTGAGGGAGAGAGATAAAGAGACACTGAGGGAGAGAGTTAAAGAGACTGAGGGAGAGAGATAAAGAGACACTGAGGGAGAGAGATAAAGAGATACTGAGGGAGAGAGATAAAGAGATACTGAGGGAGAGAGATAAAGAGATACTGAGGGAGGGAAATAAAGAGATACTGAGGGAGAGATATAAAAAAACTGAGGGAGAGAGATAAAGAGAAAAAGGGAGAGAGATAAAGAGATACTGAGGGAGAGAGATAAAGAGACACTGAGGGAGAGAGATTAAGAGACACTGAGGGAGAGAGTTAAAGAGACAGAGGGAGAGAGATAAAGAAAATGAGGGATAGAGATAAAGAGACTGAGGAAGAGAGATAAATAGATACAGAGGGAGAGAGATAAAGAGACACTGAGGGCGAGAGATAAAGAGATACTGAGGGAGGGAGATAAAGAGACACTGAGGGAGAGAGATAACGAGTCTGAGGGAGAGAGATGAAGAGACACTGAGGGAGAGAGATAAAGAGTGTGAGGGAGGGAGATAAAGATACACTGAGGGAGAGAGAGAGAAGAGACACTGAGGGAGAGAGAGAGAGAGACACTGAAGGACAGAGATAAAGAGACTGAGGGAGAGGGATAAAGAGACTCAGGGAGAGGGATAAAGAGATACTGAGGGACAGAGATAAAGAGATACTGAGGGAGGGAGATAAAGAGATACTGAGGGACAGAGATAAAGAGATACTGAGGGAGAGAGATAAAGAGATACTGAGGGAGGGAGATAAAGAGATACTGAGGGAGGGAGATAAAGAGACACTGAGGGAGAGAAATAACGAGTCTGAGGGAGAGAGATGAAGAGACACTGAGGGAGAGAGTTAAGAGTGTGAGGGAGGGAGATAAAGAGACACTGAGGGAGAGAAATAAAGAGATACTGAGGGAAGGAGATAAAGAGACACTGAGGGAGGGAGATAAAGAAACTAAGGGAGAGACAGAAACAGATACAGAGGGAGGGAGAAAAAGAGGCACTGAGGGAGAGAGATAATGATACTGAGGGAGAGAGATAAAGAGACACTGAGGGAGAGAGATAAAGAGATACAGAGGGAGGGTGATAAAGAGACACTGAGGGAGAGAGATAAAGAGACACTGAGGGAGAGAGATAAAGAGACACCGAAGGAGAGAGATAAAGAGACACTGAGGGAGAGAGTAAAAGAGACTGAGGGAGAGAGATAAAGAAACTGAAAAGAGAGATAAAGAGATACTGAGGGACAGAGATAAAGAGATACTGAGGGAGAGAGATAAAGAGATACTGAGGGAGAGAGATAAAGAGATACTGAGGGAGGGAGATAAAGAGATACTGAGGGAGGGTGATAAAGAGACACTGAGGGAGAGAGATAACGAGTCTGAGGGAGAGAGATGAAGAGACACTGAGGGAGAGAGATAAAGAGTGTGAGGGAGGGAGATAAAGAGACACTTAGGGAGAGAGATGAAGAGACAATGAGGGAGAAAGAGATAAAGAATGTGAGGGAGGGAGAAAAAGAGACACTGAGGGAGAGAGAGAGAGAGAGACACTGAGGGAGAGAGAGAGAGAGAGAGACACTGAAGGAGAGAGATAAAAAGACTGAGGGAGTGGGATAAAGAGACTCAGGGAGAGAGATAAAGAGACACTGAGGGAGAGAGTTTAACAGACTGAGGGAGAGAGATAAAGAGATACTGAGGGAGACAGATATAGAGACTGAGGGAGACAGATAAGGAGACACTGAGGGGGAGAGATAAAGAGACACCGAAGGAGAGAGATAAAGAGACACTGAGGGAGAGAGATAAAGAGTCACTGAGGGAGAGATAAAGCGACACTGAGGGAGAGAGATAAAGAGACTGAGGCAGAGAGATAGAGAGACTGAGGGAGAGAGATAAATAGACACTGAGGGAGAGAGAAAAAGAGACACTGAGGGATAGAGGTAAAGAGTCACAGAGCGAGAGTTAAAGAGAGAGAGAGGGAGAGAGTTAAAGAGACTGAGGGAGGGAGATAAAGAGATTGATGGAGAGAGATATAGGGATACTGAGGGAGAGAGATAAAGAGACACTGAGGGAGAGAGTTAAATAGACTGAGTGATAGAGATAAAGAGACTGAGGGAGAGAGAAAAGGAGACACTGAGTGAGAGAGAAAAAGAGACTGAGGAAGAGAGATAAAGAGATACTGAGGGAGAGAGATAAAGAGATACAGAAGGAGAGAGATAAAGAGATACAGAAGGAGAGAGATAAAGAGATACAGAGGGAGAGAGATAAAGAGAAAATGAGGGAGAGAGTTAAATAGACTGAGTGATAGAGATAAAGAGACTGAGCGAGAGAGATAAGGAGATACTGAGGGAGAGAGATAAAGACATACTGAGGGACAGAGATAAAGACATACTGAGGGAGGGAGACAAAGAGACACTGAGGGAGAGAGATAAAGAAACTGAGGGAGAGAGAGAAAGAGACAAAGGGATAGAGATAAAGAGATACTGAGGGAGAGAGATAAAGAGACACTGAGGGAGAGAGATAAAGAGAAACTGAGGGAGAGAGTTAAACAGACTGAGGGAGAGAGATAAGGAGACACTGAGGGAGAGAGATAAAGAGTGTGAGGGAGGGAGATAAAGAGACACTGAGGTAGAGATTTAAAGAGAATGAGGGAGAGATAAAGAGACTGAGGGAGAGAGATAAAGAGACTGAGGAAGAGAGATAAATAGATACTGAGGGAGGGAGATAAAGAGACACTGAGGGAGAGAGATTAAGAGACACTGAGGGAGATAGTTAAAGAGACTGAGGGAGAGAGATAAAGAAAATAAGGGAGAGAGATAAAGAGACTGAGGAAGAGAGATAAATAGATACAGAGGGAGAGAGATAAAGAGATACAGAGGGAGAGAGATAAAGAGATACTGAGGGAGGGAGATAAAGAGACACTGAGGGAGGGAGATAAAGAAACTGAGGGAGAGAGACAAAGAGACAAAGGGAGAGAGATAAAGAGATACTGAGGGAGAGAGATAAAGAGATACAGAGGGAGAGAGATAAAGAGATACTGAGGGAGAGAGAAAAAGAGACACTGAGGGAGAGAGATAAAGAGACACCGAAGGAGAGAGATAAAGAGACACTGAGGGACAGAGTAAAAGAGACTGAGGGAGAGAGATAAAGAAACTGAGGAAGAGAGATAAAGAGATACTGAGGGAGAGAGATAAAGAGATACTGAGGGAGAGAGATAAAGAGATACTGAGGGAGGGAGATAAAGAGATACTGAGGGAGGGTGATAAAGAGACACTGAGGGAGAGAGATAACGAGTCTGAGGGAGAGAGATGAAGAGACACTGAGGGAGAGAGATAAAGAGTGTGAGGGAGGGAGATAAAGAGACACTTAGGGAGAGAGATGAAGAGACAATGAGGGAGAAAGAGATAAAGAATGTGAGGGAGGGAGAAAAAGAGACACTGAGGGAGAGAGAGAGAGAGAGACACTGAGGGAGAGAGAGAGAGAGAGAGACACTGAAGGAGAGAGATAAAAAGACTGAGGGAGTGGGATAAAGAGACTCAGGGAGAGAGATAAAGAGACACTGAGGGAGAGAGTTTAACAGACTGAGGGAGAGAGATAAAGAGATACTGAGGGAGACAGATATAGAGACTGAGGGAGACAGATAAGGAGACACTGAGGGGGAGAGATAAAGAGACACCGAAGGAGAGAGATAAAGAGACACTGAGGGAGAGAGATAAAGAGTCACTGAGGGAGAGATAAAGCGACACTGAGGGAGAGAGATAAAGAGACTGAGGCAGAGAGATAGAGAGACTGAGGGAGAGAGATAAATAGACACTGAGGGAGAGAGAAAAAGAGACACTGAGGGATAGAGGTAAAGAGTCACAGAGCGAGAGTTAAAGAGAGAGAGAGGGAGAGAGTTAAAGAGACTGAGGGAGAGAGATAAAGAGATTGATGGAGAGAGATATAGGGATACTGAGGGAGAGAGATAAAGAGACACTGAGGGAGAGAGTTAAATAGACTGAGTGATAGAGATAAAGAGACTGAGGGAGAGAGAAAAGGAGACACTGAGTGAGAGAGAAAAAGAGACTGAGGAAGAGAGATAAAGAGATACTGAGGGAGAGAGATAAAGAGATACAGAAGGAGAGAGATAAAGAGATACAGAAGGAGAGAGATAAAGAGATACAGAGGGAGAGAGATAAAGAGAAAATGAGGGAGAGAGTTAAATAGACTGAGTGATAGAGATAAAGAGACTGAGCGAGAGAGATAAGGAGATACTGAGGGAGAGAGATAAAGACATACTGAGGGACAGAGATAAAGACATACTGAGGGAGGGAGACAAAGAGACACTGAGGGAGAGAGATAAAGAAACTGAGGGAGAGAGAGAAAGAGACAAAGGGATAGAGATAAAGAGATACTGAGGGAGAGAGATAAAGAGACACTGAGGGAGAGAGATAAAGAGAAACTGAGGGAGAGAGTTAAACAGACTGAGGGAGAGAGATAAGGAGACACTGAGGGAGAGAGATAAAGAGTGTGAGGGAGGGAGATAAAGAGACACTGAGGTAGAGATTTAAAGAGAATGAGGGAGAGATAAAGAGACTGAGGGAGAGAGATAAAGAGACTGAGGAAGAGAGATAAATAGATACTGAGGGAGGGAGATAAAGAGACACTGAGGGAGAGAGATTAAGAGACACTGAGGGAGATAGTTAAAGAGACTGAGGGAGAGAGATAAAGAAAATAAGGGAGAGAGATAAAGAGACTGAGGAAGAGAGATAAATAGATACAGAGGGAGAGAGATAAAGAGATACAGAGGGAGAGAGATAAAGAGATACTGAGGGAGGGAGATAAAGAGACACTGAGGGAGGGAGATAAAGAAACTGAGGGAGAGAGACAAAGAGACAAAGGGAGAGAGATAAAGAGATACTGAGGGAGAGAGATAAAGAGATACAGAGGGAGAGAGATAAAGAGATACTGAGGGAGAGAGAAAAAGAGACACTGAGGGAGAGAGATAAAGAGACACCGAAGGAGAGAGATAAAGAGACACTGAGGGACAGAGTAAAAGAGACTGAGGGAGAGAGATAAAGAAACTGAGGAAGAGAGATAAAGAGATACTGAGGGAGAGAGATAAAGAGATACTGAGGGAGAGAGATAAAGAGATACTGAGGGAGGGAGATAAAGAGATACTGAGGGAGAGATATAAAAAAAAACTGAGGGAGAGAGATAAAGAGAAAAAGGGAGAGAGATAAAGAGATACTGAGGGAGAGAGATAAAGAGACACTGAGGGAGAGAGATTAAGAGACACTGACGGAGAGAGCTAAAGAGACAGAGGGAGAGAGATAAAGAAAATGAGGGATAGAGATAAAGAGACTGAGGAAGAGAGATAAATAGATACAGAGGGAGAGAGATAAAGAGACACTGAGGGCGAGAGATAAAGAGATACTGAGGGAGGGAGATAAAGAGACACTGAGGGAGAGAGATAACGAGTCTGAGGGAGAGAGATGAAGAGACACTGAGGGAGAGAGATAAAGAGTGTGAGGGAGGGAGATAAAGATACACTGAGGGAGAGAGAGAGAAGAGACACTGAGGGAGAGAGAGAGAGAGACACTGAAGGACAGAGATAAAGAGACTGAGGGAGAGGGATAAAGAGACTCAGGGAGAGGGATAAAGAGATACTGAGGGACAGAGATAAAGAGATACTGACGGAGGGAGATAAAGAGATACTGAGGGACAGAGATAAAGAGATACTGAGGGAGAGAGATAAAGAGATACTGAGGGAGGGAGATAAAGAGATACTGAGGGAGGGAGATAAAGAGACACTGAGGGAGAGAAATAACGAGTCTGAGGGAGAGAGATGAAGAGACACTGAGGGAGAGAGTTAAGAGTGTGAGGGAGGGAGATAAAGAGACACTGAGGGAGAGAAATAAAGAGATACTGAGGGAAGGAGATAAAGAGACACTGAGGGAGGGAGATAAAGAAACTAAGGGAGAGACAGAAACAGATACAGAGGGAGGGAGAAAAAGAGGCACTGAGGGAGAGAGATAATGATACTGAGGGAGAGAGATAAAGAGACACTGAGGGAGAGAGATAAAGAGATACAGAGGGAGGGTGATAAAGAGACACTGAGGGAGAGAGATAAAGAGACACTGAGGGAGAGAGATAAAGAGACACCGAAGGAGAGAGATAAAGAGACACTGAGGGAGAGAGTAAAAGAGACTGAGGGAGAGAGATAAAGAAACTGAAAAGAGAGATAAAGAGATACTGAGGGACAGAGATAAAGAGATACTGAGGGAGAGAGATAAAGAGATACTGAGGGAGAGAGATAAAGAGATACTGAGGGAGGGAGATAAAGAGATACTGAGGGAGGGTGATAAAGAGACACTGAGGGAGAGAGATAACGAGTCTGAGGGAGAGAGATGAAGAGACACTGAGGGAGAGAGATAAAGAGTGTGAGGGAGGGAGATAAAGAGACACTTAGGGAGAGAGATGAAGAGACAATGAGGGAGAAAGAGATAAAGAATGTGAGGGCGGGAGAAAAAGAGACACTGAGGGAGCGAGAGAGAGAGAGACACTGAGGGAGAGAGAGAGAGAGAGAGACACTGAAGGAGAGAGATAAAAAGACTGAGGGAGTGGGATAAAGAGACTCAGGGAGAGAGATAAAGAGACACTGAGGGAGAGAGTTTAACAGACTGAGGGAGAGAGATAAAGAGATACTGAGGGAGACAGATAAAGAGACTGAGGGAGACAGATAAGGAGACACTGAGGGGGAGAGATAAAGAGACACCGAAGGAGAGAGATAAAGAGACACTGAGGGAGAGAGATAAAGAGTCACTGAGGGAGAGATAAAGCGACACTGAGGGAGAGAGATAAAGAGACTGAGGCAGAGAGATAGAGAGACTGAGGGAGAGAGATAAATAGACACTGAGGGAGAGAGAAAAAGAGACACTGAGGGATAGAGGTAAAGAGTCACAGAGCGAGAGTTAAAGAGAGAGAGAGGGAGAGAGTTAAAGAGACTGAGGGAGAGAGATAAAGAGATTGATGGAGAGAGATATAGGGATACTGAGGGAGAGAGATAAAGAGACACTGAGGGAGAGAGTTAAATAGACTGAGTGATAGAGATAAAGAGACTGAGGGAGAGAGAAAAGGAGACACTGAGTGAGAGAGAAAAAGAGACTGAGGAAGAGAGATAAAGAGATACTGAGGGAGAGAGATAAAGAGATACAGAAGGAGAGAGATAAAGAGATACAGAAGGAGAGAGATAAAGAGATACAGAGGGAGAGAGATAAAGAGAAAATGAGGGAGAGAGTTAAATAGACTGAGTGATAGAGATAAAGAGACTGAGCGAGAGAGATAAGGAGATACTGAGGGAGAGAGATAAAGACATACTGAGGGACAGAGATAAAGACATACTGAGGGAGGGAGACAAAGAGACACTGAGGGAGAGAGATAAAGAAACTGAGGGAGAGAGAGAAAGAGACAAAGGGATAGAGATAAAGAGATACTGAGGGAGAGAGATAAAGAGACACTGAGGGAGAGAGATAAAGAGAAACTGAGGGAGAGAGTTAAACAGACTGAGGGAGAGAGATAAGGAGACACTGAGGGAGAGAGATAAAGAGTGTGAGGGAGGGAGATAAAGAGACACTGAGGTAGAGATTTAAAGAGAATGAGGGAGAGATAAAGAGACTGAGGGAGAGAGATAAAGAGACTGAGGAAGAGAGATAAATAGATACTGAGGGAGGGAGATAAAGAGACACTGAGGGAGAGAGATTAAGAGACACTGAGGGAGATAGTTAAAGAGACTGAGGGAGAGAGATAAAGAAAATAAGGGAGAGAGATAAAGAGACTGAGGAAGAGAGATAAATAGATACAGAGGGAGAGAGATAAAGAGATACAGAGGGAGAGAGATAAAGAGATACTGAGGGAGGGAGATAAAGAGACACTGAGGGAGGGAGATAAAGAAACTGAGGGAGAGAGACAAAGAGACAAAGGGAGAGAGATAAAGAGATACTGAGGGAGATAGATAAAGAGATACAGAGGGAGAGAGATAAAGAGATACTGAGGGAGAGAGAAAAAGAGACACTGAGGGAGAGAGATAAAGAGACACCGAAGGAGAGAGATAAAGAGACACTGAGGGACAGAGTAAAAGAGACTGAGGGAGAGAGATAAAGAAACTGAGGAAGAGAGATAAAGAGATACTGAGGGAGAGAGATAAAGAGATACTGAGGGAGAGAGATAAAGAGATACTGAGGGAGGGAGATAAAGAGATACTGAGGGAGAGATATAAAAAAAAACTGAGGGAGAGAGATAAAGAGAAAAAGGGAGAGAGATAAAGAGATACTGAGGGAGAGAGATAAAGAGACACTGAGGGAGAGAGATTAAGAGACACTGACGGAGAGAGCTAAAGAGACAGAGGGAGAGAGATAAAGAAAATGAGGGATAGAGATAAAGAGACTGAGGAAGAGAGATAAATAGATACAGAGGGAGAGAGATAAAGAGACACTGAGGGCGAGAGATAAAGAGATACTGAGGGAGGGAGATAAAGAGACACTGAGGGAGAGAGATAACGAGTCTGAGGGAGAGAGATGAAGAGACACTGAGGGAGAGAGATAAAGAGTGTGAGGGAGGGAGATAAAGATACACTGAGGGAGAGAGAGAGAAGAGACACTGAGGGAGAGAGAGAGAGAGAGACACTGAAGGAAAGAGATAAAGAGACTGAGGGAGAGGGATAAAGAGACTCAGGGAGAGGGATAAAGAGATACTGAGGGACAGAGATAAAGAGATACTGAGGGAGGGAGATAAAGAGATACTGAGGGACAGAGATAAAGAGATACTGAGGGAGAGAGATAAAGAGATACTGAGGGAGGGAGATAAAGAGATACTGAGGGAGGGAGATAAAGAGACACTGAGGGAGAGAAATAACGAGTCTGAGGGAGAGAGATGAAGAGACACTGAGGGAGAGAGTTAAGAGTGTGAGGGAGGGAGATAAAGAGACACATAGGGAGAGAAATAAAGCGATACTGAGGGAAGGAGATAAAGAGACACTGAGGGAGGGAGATAAAGAAACTAAGGGAGAGACAGAAACAGATACAGAGGGAGGGAGATAAAGAGGCACTGAGGGAGAGAGATAATGATACTGAGGGAGAGAGATAAAGAGATACTGAGGGAGACAGATAAAGAGACACTGAGGGAGAGAGATAAAGAGATACAGAGGGAGGGAGATAAAGAGACACTGAGGGAGGGAGATAAAGAAACTGAGGGAGAGAGACAAAGAGCCAAAGGGAGAGAGATAAAGAGATACTGAGGGAGAGAGATAAAGAGACACTGAGGGAGAGAGTTAAACAGACTGATGGAGAGAGATAAGGAGACACAGAGGGAGAGAGATAAAGAGTGTGAGGGAGGGAGATAAAGAGACACTGAGGGAGAGAGAGAGAGTGACATTGAGGGAGAGAGATAAAGAGATTGAGGGAGACGGATAAAGAAACCTTGAGGGGGGGAGAGATAAAGAGAGACTGAAGGAGAGAGATAAAGAGAATGAGGGAGAGAGATAAAGAGACTGAGGGAGAGGGATAAAGAGACTCAGGGAGAGGGATAAAGAGACTGAGGGAGAAAGATAAATAGACACTGATGGAGAGATAAATAGACACTGAGGGAGAGAGATAAAGAGATTGAGGGTGAGAGATAAAGAGACACAAAGAGAGAGTTAAAGAGACAGAGGAGAATGATAAAGAGATTGAGGGTGAGAGATATAGTGATAATCAGGGAGAGAGATAAAGAGACACTGAGGGAGAGAGTTAAAGAGACTGAGGGAGAATGAAAAAGAGACTGAGGGAGAGAGATAAAGAGATACAGAAGGAGAGAGATAAAGAAATACTGAGGGAGAGAGATAAAGAGATACAGAGGGAGAGAGATAAAGAGATACAGAGGGAGAGAGATAAAGAGATACTGAGGGAGAGAGAGAAAGAGACACTGAGGGAGAGAGATAAAGAGACACCGAAGGAGAGAGATAAAGAGACACTGAGGGACAGAGTAAAAGAGACTGAGGGAGAGAGATAAAGAAACTGAGGAAGAGAGATAAAGAGATACTGAGGGAGAGAGATAAAGAGATACTGAGGGAGAGAGATAAAGAGATACTGAGGGAGAGAGATAAAGAGATACTGAGGGAGAGATATAAAAAAACTGAGGGAGAGAGATAAAGAGAAAAAGGGAGAGAGATAAAGAGATACTGAGGGAGAGAGATAAAGAGACACTGAGGGAGAGAGATTAAGAGACACTGAGGGAGAGAGCTAAAGAGACAGAGGGAGAGAGATAAAGAAAATGAGGAATAGAGATAAAGAGACTGAGGAAGAGAGATAAATAGATACAGAGGGAGAGAGATAAAGAGACACTGAGGGCGAGAGATAAAGAGATACTGAGGGAGGGAGATAAAGAGACACTGAGGGAGAGAGATAACGAGTCTGAGGGAGAGAGATGAAGAGACACTGAGGGAGAGAGATAAAGAGTGTGAGGGAGGGAGATAAAGATACACTGAGGGAGAGAGAGAGAAGAGACACTGAGGAGAGAGAGAGAGAGACACTGAAGGACAGAGATAAAGAGACTAAGGGAGAGGGATAAAGAGACTCAGGGAGAGGGATAAAGAGATACTGAGGGACAGAGATAAAGAGATACTGAGGGAGAGAGAAAAAGAGATACTGAGGGGCAGAGATAAAGAGATACTGAGGGAGAGAGATAAAGAGATACTGAGGGAGGGAGATAAAGAGATACTGAGGGAGGGAGATAAAGAGATACTGAGGGAGGGAGATAAAGAGACACTGAGGGAGAGAGTTAAGAGTGTGAGGGAGGGAGATAAAGAGACACTGAGGGAGAGAGATGAAGAGACACTGAGGGAGAGAGATAAAGAGATACTGAGGGAGAGAGAGAAAGAGATACTGAGGGAGGGAGATAAAGAGATACTGAGGGAGGAAGATAAAGAAACTGAGGGAGAGAGAGAAAGAGATACAGAGGGAGGGAGATAAAGAGACACTGAGGGAGAGAGATAAAGAAACTGAGGTAGAGAGATAAAGAGACACTGAGGGAGAGAGATAAAGAGACACTGAGGGAGAGAGATAAAGAGATACAGAGGGAGGGAGATAAAGAAACTGAGGGAGAGGGAAAAAGAGACAAAGGGAGAGAGATAAAGAGATACCGAGGGAGAGAGATAAAGAGACACTGAGGGAGAGAGTAAAAGAGACTGAGTGAGAGATATAAAGAGACTGAGGGAGAGAGATAAAGACATACTGAGGGAGAGAGATAAAGAGACACTGAGGGAGAGAGTTAAAGAGACTGAGGGAGAGAGATAAAGAGACACTGAGGGAGAGAGATAAAGAGATACTGAGGGAGAGAGATAAAGAGATACTGAGGGAGAGAGATAAAGAGATACTGAGGGAGGGAAATAAAGAGATACTGAGGGAGAGATATAAAAAAACTGAGGGAGAGAGATAAAGAGAAAAAGGGAGAGAGATAAAGAGATACTGAGGGAGAGAGATAAAGAGACACTGAGGGAGAGAGATTAAGAGACACTGACGGAGAGAGTTAAAGAGACAGAGGGAGAGAGATAAAGAAAATGAGGGATAGAGATAAAGAGACTGAGGAAGAGAGATAAATAGATACAGAGGGAGAGAGATAAAGAGACACTGAGGGCGAGAGATAAAGAGATACTGAGGGAGGGAGATAAAGAGACACTGAGGGAGAGAGATAACGAGTCTGAGGGAGAGAGATGAAGAGACACTGAGGGAGAGAGATAAAGAGTGTGAGGGAGGGAGATAAAGATACACTGAGGGAGAGAGAGAGAAGAGACACTGAGGGAGAGAGAGAGAGAGACACTGAAGGACAGAGATAAAGAGACTGAGGGAGAGGGATAAAGAGACTCAGGGAGAGGGATAAAGAGATACTGAGGGACAGAGATAAAGAGATACTGAGGGAGGGAGATAAAGAGATACTGAGGGACAGAGATAAAGAGATACTGAGGGAGAGAGATAAAGAGATACTGAGGGAGGGAGATAAAGAGATACTGAGGGAGGGAGATAAAGAGACACTGAGGGAGAGAAATAACGAGTCTGAGGGAGAGAGATGAAGAGACACTGAGGGAGAGAGTTAAGAGTGTGAGGGAGGGAGATAAAGAGACACTGAGGGAGAGAAATAAAGAGATACTGAGGGAAGGAGATAAAGAGACACTGAGGGAGGGAGATAAAGAAACTAAGGGAGAGACAGAAACAGATACAGAGGGAGGGAGATAAAGAGGCACTGAGGGAGAGAGATAATGATACTGAGGGAGAGAGATAAAGAGACACTGAGGGAGAGAGATAAAGAGATACAGAGGGAGGGTGATAAAGAGACACTGAGGGAGAGAGATAAAGAGACACTGAGGGAGAGAGATAAAGAGACACCGAAGGAGAGAGATAAAGAGACACTGAGGGAGAGAGTAAAAGAGACTGAGGGAGAGAGATAAAGAAACTGAAAAGAGAGATAAAGAGATACTGAGGGACAGAGATAAAGAGATAATGAGGGAGAGAGATAAAGAGATACTGAGGGAGAGAGATAAAGAGATACTGAGGGAGGGAGATAAAGAGATACTGAGGGAGGGAGATAAAGAGACACTGAGGGAGAGAGATAACGAGTCTGAGGGAGAGAGATGAAGAGACACTGAGGGAGAGAGATAAAGAGTGTGAGGGAGGGAGATAAAGAGACACTTAGGGAGAGAGATGAAGAGACAATGAGGGAGACAGATAAAGAGTGTGAGGGAGGGAGAAAAAGAGACACTGAGGGAGAGAGAGAGAGAGAGAAACTGAGGGAGAGAGAGAGAGACACTGAAGGACAGAGATAAAGAGACTGAGGGAGAGGGATAACGAGACTCAGGGAGAGGGATAAAGAGATACTGAGGGAGGGAGATAAAGAGACGCTGAGGGAGGGAGATAAAGAAACTGAGGGAGAGAGACAAAGAGACAAAGGGAGAGAGATAAAGAGATACTGAGGGAGAGAGATAAAGAGATACAGAGGAAGAGAGATAAAGAGATACTGAGGGAGAGAGAAAAAGAGACACTGAGGGAGAGAGATAAAGAGACACCGAAGGAGAGAGATAAAGAGACACTGAGGGACAGAGTAAAAGAGACTGAGGGAGAGAGATAAAGAAACTGAGGAAGAGAGATAAAGAGATACTGAGGGAGAGAGATAAAGAGATACTGAGGGAGAGAGATAAAGAGATACTGAGGGAGGGAGATAAAGAGATACTGAGGGAGAGATATAAAAAAACTGAGGGAGAGAGATAAAGAGAAAAAGGGAGAGAGATAAAGAGATACTGAGGGAGAGAGATAAAGAGACACTGAGGGAGAGAGATTAAGAGACACTGAGGGAGAGAGTTAAAGAGACAGAGGGAGAGAGATAAAGAAAATGAGGGATAGAGATAAAGAGACTGAGGAAGAGAGATAAATAGATACAGAGGGAGAGAGATAAAGAGACACTGAGGGCGAGAGATAAAGAGATACTGAGGGAGGGAGATAAAGAGACACTGAGGGAGAGAGATAACGAGTCTGAGGGAGAGAGATGAAGAGACACTGAGGGAGAGAGATAAAGAGTGTGAGGGAGGGAGATAAAGATACACTGAGGGAGAGAGAGAGAAGAGACACTGAGGGAGAGAGAGAGAGAGAGACACTGAAGGACAGAGATAAAGAGACTGAGGGAGAGGGATAAAGAGACTCAGGGAGAGGGATAAAGAGATACTGAGGGACAGAGATAAAGAGATACTGAGGGAGGGAGATAAAGAGATACTGAGGGACAGAGATAAAGAGATACTGAGGGAGAGAGATAAAGAGATACTGAGGGAGGGAGATAAAGAGATACTGAGGGAGGGAGATAAAGAGACACTGAGGGAGAGAAATAACGAGTCTGAGGGAGAGAGATGAAGAGACACTGAGGGAGAGAGTTAAGAGTGTGAGGGAGGGAGATAAAGAGACACAGAGGGAGAGAAATAAAGAGATACTGAGGGAAGGAGATAAAGAGACACTGAGGGAGGGAGATTAAGAGACACTGATGGAGAGAGTAAAAGAGACTGAGGGAGAGAGTTAAAGAAAATGAGGGAGAGAGATAAAGAAACTGAGGGAGAGAGATAAAGATACAGAGGGAGGGAGATAAAGAGACACTGAGGGAGAGAGATAAAGAAACTGAGGGAGAGAGACATAGAGACAAAGGGAGAGAGATAAAGAGATACTGAGGGAGAAAGATAAACAGACACTGAGGGAGACAGATAAAGAGACACTGAGGGAGAGAGATAAAGAGATACAGAGGGAGGGAGATAAAGAGACACTGAGGGAGGGAGATAAAGAAACTGAGGGAGAGAGACAAAGAGCCAAAGGGAGAGAGATAAAGAGATACTGAGGGAGAGAGATAAAGAGACACTGAGGGAGAGAGATAAAGAGACACTGAGGGAGAGAGTTAAACAGACTGATGGAGAGAGATAAGGAGACACAGAGGGAGAGAGATAAAGAGTGTGAGGGAGGGAGATAAAGAGACACTGAGGGAGAGAGAGAGAGTGACATTGAGGGAGAGAGATAAAGAGATTGAGGGAGACGGATAAAGAAACCTTGAGGGGGAGAGATAAAGAGAGACTGAAGGAGAGAGATAAAGAGAATGAGGGAGAGAGATAAAGAGACTGAGGGAGAGGGATAAAGAGACTCAGGGAGAGGGATAAAGAGACTGAGGGAGAAAGATAAATAGACACTGATGGAGAGATAAATAGACACTGAGGGAGAGAGATAAAGAGATTGAGGGTGAGAGATAAAGAGACACAAAGAGAGAGTTAAAGAGACTGAGGAGAATGATAAAGAGATTGAGGGTGAGAGATATAGTGATACTGAGGGAGAGAGATAAAGAGACACTGAGGGAGAGAGTTAAAGAGACTGAGGGAGAATGAAAAAGAGACTGAGGGAGAGAGATAAAGAGATACAGAAGGAGAGAGATAAAGAAATACTGAGGGAGAGAGATAAAGAGATACAGAGGGAGAGAGATAAAGAGATACAGAGGGAGAGAGATAAAGAGATACTGAGGGAGAGAGAGAAAGAGACACTGAGGGAGAGAGATAAAGAGACACCGAAGGAGAGAGATAAAGAGACACTGAGGGACAGAGTAAAAGAGACTGAGGGAGGGAGATAAAGAAACTGAGGAACAGAGATAAAGAGATACTGAGGGAGAGAGATAAAGAGATACTGAGGGAGAGAGATAAAGAGATACTGAGGGAGGGAGATAAAGAGATACTGAGGGAGAGATATAAAAAAACTGAGGGAGAGAGATAAAGAGAAAAAGGGAGAGAGATAAAGAGATACTGAGGGAGAGAGATAAAGAGACACTGAGGGAGAGAGATAACGAGTCTGAGGGAGAGAGATGAAGAGACACTGAGGGAGAGAGATAAAGAGTGTGAGGGAGGGAGATAAAGATACACTGAGGGAGAGAGAGAGAAGAGACACTGAGGGAGAGAGAGAGAGAGACACTGAAGGACAGAGATAAAGAGACTGAGGGAGAGGGATAAAGAGACTCAGGGAGAGGGATAAAGAGATACTGAGGGACAGAGATAAAGAGATACTGAGGGAGAGAGAAAAAGAGATACTGAGGGGCAGAGATAAAGAGATACTGAGGGAGAGAGATAAAGAGATACTGAGGGAGGGAGATAAAGAGATACTGAGGGAGGGAGATAAAGAGATACTGAGGGAGGGAGATAAAGAGACACTGAGGGAGAGAGTTAAGAGTGTGAGGGAGGGAGATAAAGAGACACTGAGGGAGAGAGATGAAGAGACACTGAGGGAGAGAGATAAAGAGATACTGAGGGAGAGAGAGAAAGAGATACTGAGGGAGGGAGATAAAGAGATACTGAGGGAGGGAAATAAAGAGATACTGAGGGAGAGAGATAAAGAGACACTGAGGGAGAGAGATGAAGAGACACTGAGGGAGAGAGATAAAGAGATACTGAGGGAGAGATATAAAAAAACTGAGGGAGAGAGATAAAGAGAAAAAGGGAGAGAGATAAAGAGATACTGAGGGAGAGAGATAAAGAGACACTGAGGGAGAGAGATTAAGAGACACTGACGGAGAGAGTTAAAGAGACAGAGGGAGAGAGATAAAGAAAATGAGGGATAGAGATAAAGAGACTGAGGAAGAGAGATAAATAGATACAGAGGGAGAGAGATAAAGAGACACTGAGGGCGAGAGATAAAGAGATACTGAGGGAGGGAGATAAAGAGACACTGAGGGAGAGAGATAACGAGTCTGAGGGAGAGAGATGAAGAGACACTGAGGGAGAGAGATAAAGAGTGTGAGGGAGGGAGATAAAGATACACTGAGGGAGAGAGAGAGAAGAGACACTGAGGGAGAGAGAGAGAGAGACACTGAAGGACAGAGATAAAGAGACTGAGGGAGAGGGATAAAGAGACTCAGGGAGAGGGATAAAGAGATACTGAGGGACAGAGATAAAGAGATACTGAGGGAGGGAGATAAAGAGATACTGAGGGACAGAGATAAAGAGATACTGAGGGAGAGAGATAAAGAGATACTGAGGGAGGGAGATAAAGAGATACTGAGGGAGGGAGATAAAGAGACACTGAGGGAGAGAAATAACGAGTCTGAGGGAGAGAGATGAAGAGACACTGAGGGAGAGAGTTAAGAGTGTGAGGGAGGGAGATAAAGAGACACTGAGGGAGAGAAATAAAGAGATACTGAGGGAAGGAGATAAAGAGACACTGAGGGAGGGAGATAAAGAAACTAAGGGAGAGACAGAAACAGATACAGAGGGAGGGAGATAAAGAGGCACTGAGGGAGAGAGATAATGATACTGAGGGAGAGAGATAAAGAGACACTGAGGGAGAGAGATAAAGAGATACAGAGGGAGGGTGATAAAGAGACACTGAGGGAGAGAGATAAAGAGACACTGAGGGAGAGAGATAAAGAGACACCGAAGGAGAGAGATAAAGAGACACTGAGGGAGAGAGTAAAAGAGACTGAGGGAGAGAGATAAAGAAACTGAAAAGAGAGATAAAGAGATACTGAGGGACAGAGATAAAGAGATAATGAGGGAGAGAGATAAAGAGATACTGAGGGAGAGAGATAAAGAGATACTGAGGGAGGGAGATAAAGAGATACTGAGGGAGGGAGATAAAGAGACACTGAGGGAGAGAGATAACGAGTCTGAGGGAGAGAGATGAAGAGACACTGAGGGAGAGAGATAAAGAGTGTGAGGGAGGGAGATAAAGAGACACTTAGGGAGAGAGATGAAGAGACAATGAGGGAGACAGATAAAGAGTGTGAGGGAGGGAGATAAAGATACACTGAGGGAGAGAGAGAGAGAGACACTGAGGGAGAGAGAGAGAGACACTGAAGGACAGAGATAAAGAGACTGAGGGAGAGGGATAACGAGACTCAGGGAGAGGGATAAAGAGATACTGAGGGAGGGAGATAAAGAGACGCTGAGGGAGGGAGATAAAGAAACTGAGGGAGAGAGACAAAGAGACAAAGGGAGAGAGATAAAGAGATACTGAGGGAGAGAGATAAAGAGATACAGAGGAAGAGAGATAAAGAGATACTGAGGGAGAGAGAAAAAGAGACACTGAGGGAGAGAGATAAAGAGACACCGAAGGAGAGAGATAAAGAGACACTGAGGGACAGAGTAAAAGAGACTGAGGGAGAGAGATAAAGAAACTGAGGAAGAGAGATAAAGAGATACTGAGGGAGAGAGATAAAGAGATACTGAGGGAGAGAGATAAAGAGATACTGAGGGAGGGAGATAAAGAGATACTGAGGGAGAGATATAAAAAAACTGAGGGAGAGAGATAAAGAGAAAAAGGGAGAGAGATAAAGAGATACTGAGGGAGAGAGATAAAGAGACACTGAGGGAGAGAGATTAAGAGACACTGAGGGAGAGAGTTAAAGAGACAGAGGGAGAGAGATAAAGAAAATGAGGGATAGAGATAAAGAGACTGAGGAAGAGAGATAAATAGATACAGAGGGAGAGAGATAAAGAGACACTGAGGGCGAGAGATAAAGAGATACTGAGGGAGGGAGATAAAGAGACACTGAGGGAGAGAGATAACGAGTCTGAGGGTGAGAGATGAAGAGACACTGAGGGAGAGAGATAAAGAGTGTGAGGGAGGGAGATAAAGATACACTGAGGGAGAGAGAGAGAAGAGACACTGAGGGAGAGAGAGAGAGAGAGACACTGAAGGACAGAGATAAAGAGACTGAGGGAGAGGGATAACGAGACTCAGGGAGAGGGATAAAGAGATACTGAGGGAGGGAGATAAAGAGACGCTGAGGGAGGGAGATAAAGAAACTGAGGGAGAGAGACAAAGAGACAAAGGGAGAGAGACAAAGAGACAAAGGGAGAGAGATAAAGAGATACAGAGGGAGAGAGATAAAGAGATACTGAGGGAGAGAGAAAAAGAGACACTGAGGGAGAGAGATAAAGAGACACCGAAGGAGAGAGATAAAGAGACACTGAGGGACAGAGTAAAAGAGACTGAGGGAGAGAGATAAAGAAACTGAGGAAGAGAGATAAAGAGATACTGAGGGAGAGAGATAAAGAGATACTGAGGGAGAGAGATAAAGAGATACTGAGGGAGGGAGATAAAGAGATACTGAGGGAGAGATATAAAAAAACTGAGGGAGAGAGATAAAGAGAAAAAGGGAGAGAGATAAAGAGATACTGAGGGAGAGAGATAAAGAGACACTGAGGGAGAGAGATTAAGAGACACTGAGGGAGAGAGTTAAAGAGACAGAGGGAGAGAGATAAAGAAAATGAGGGATAGAGATAAAGAGACTGAGGAAGAGAGATAAATAGATACAGAGGGAGAGAGATAAAGAGACACTGAGGGCGAGAGATAAAGAGATACTGAGGGAGGGAGATAAAGAGACACTGAGGGAGAGAGATAACGAGTCTGAGGGTGAGAGATGAAGAGACACTGAGGGAGAGAGATAAAGAGTGTGAGGGAGGGAGATAAAGATACACTGAGGGAGAGAGAGAGAAGAGACACTGAGGGAGAGAGAGAGAGAGAGACACTGAAGGACAGAGATAAAGAGACTGAGGGAGAGGGATAAAGAGACTCAGGGAGAGGGATAAAGAGATACTGAGGGACAGAGATAAAGAGATACTGAGGGATGGAGATAAAGAGATACTGAGGGACAGAGATAAAGAGATACTGAGGGAGAGAGATAAAGAGATACTGAGGGAGGGAGATAAAGAGATACTGAGGGAGGGAGATAAAGAGACACTGAGGGAGAGAAATAACGAGTCTGAGGGAGAGAGATGAAGAGACACTGAGGGAGAGAGTTAAGAGTGTGAGGGAGGGAGATAAAGAGACACAGAGGGAGAGAAATAAAGAGATACTGAGGGAAGGAGATAAAGAGACACTGAGGGAGGGAGATTAAGAGACACTGATGGAGAGAGTAAAAGAGACTGAGGGAGAGAGTTAAAGAAAATGAGGGAGAGAGATAAAGAAACTGAGGGAGAGAGATAAAGATACAGAGGGAGGGAGATAAAGAGACACTGAGGGAGAGAGATAAAGAAACTGAGGGAGAGAGACATAGAGACAAAGGGAGAGAGATAAAGAGATACTGAGGGAGAAAGATAAACAGACACTGAGGGAGACAGATAAAGAGACACTGAGGGAGAGAGATAAAGAGATACAGAGGGAGGGAGATAAAGAGACACTGAGGGAGGGAGATAAAGAAACTGAGGGAGAGAGACAAAGAGCCAAAGGGAGAGAGATAAAGAGATACTGAGGGAGAGAGATAAAGAGACACTGAGGGAGAGAGATAAAGAGACACTGAGGGAGAGAGTTAAACAGACTGATGGAGAGAGATAAGGAGACACAGAGGGAGAGAGATAAAGAGTGTGAGGGAGGGAGATAAAGAGACACTGAGGGAGAGAGAGAGAGTGACATTGAGGGAGAGAGATAAAGAGATTGAGGGAGACGGATAAAGAAACCTTGAGGGGGAGAGATAAAGAGAGACTGAAGGAGAGAGATAAAGAGAATGAGGGAGAGAGATAAAGAGACTGAGGGAGAGGGATAAAGAGACTCAGGGAGAGGGATAAAGAGACTGACGGAGAAAGATAAATAGACACTGATGGAGAGATAAATGGACACTGAGGGAGAGAGATAAAGAGATTGAGGGTGAGAGATAAAGAGACACAAAGAGAGAGTTAAAGAGACTGAGGAGAATGATAAAGAGATTGAGGGTGAGAGATATAGTGATACTCAGGGAGAGAGATAAAGAGACACTGAGGGAGAGAGTTAAAGAGACTGAGGGAGAATGAAAAAGAGACTGAGGGAGAGAGATAAAGAGATACAGAAGGAGAGAGATAAAGAAATACTGAGGGAGAGAGATAAAGAGATACAGAGGGAGAGAGATAAAGAGATACAGAGGGAGAGAGATAAAGAGATACTGAGGGAGAGAGAGAAAGAGACACTGAGGGAGAGAGATAAAGAGACACCGAAGGAGAGAGATAAAGAGACACTGAGGGACAGAGTAAAAGAGACTGAGGGAGGGAGATAAAGAAACTGAGGAACAGAGATAAAGAGATACTGAGGGAGAGAGATAAAGAGATACTGAGGGAGAGAGATAAAGAGATACTGAGGGAGGGAGATAAAGAGATACTGAGGGAGAGATATAAAAAAACTGAGGGAGAGAGATAAAGAGAAAAAGGGAGAGAGATAAAGAGATACTGAGGGAGAGAGATAAAGAGACACTGAGGGAGAGAGATAACGAGTCTGAGGGAGAGAGATGAAGAGACACTGAGGGAGAGAGATAAAGAGTGTGAGGGAGGGAGATAAAGATACACTGAGGGAGAGAGAGAGAAGAGACTCTGAGGGAGAGAGAGAGAGAGACACTGAAGGACAGAGATAAAGAGACTGAGGGAGAGGGATAAAGAGACTCAGGGAGAGGGATAAAGAGATACTGAGGGACAGAGATAAAGAGATACTGAGGGAGAGAGAAAAAGAGATAATGAGGGGCAGAGATAAAGAGATACTGAGGGAGAGAGATAAAGAGATACTGAGGGAGGGAGATAAAGAGATACTGAGGGAGGGAGATAAAGAGATACTGAGGGAGGGAGATAAAGAGACACTGAGGGAGAGAGTTAAGAGTGTGAGGGAGGGAGATAAAGAGACACTGAGGGAGAGAGATGAAGAGACACTGAGGGAGAGAGATAAAGAGATACTGAGGGAGAGAGAGAAAGAGATACTGAGGGAGGGAGATAAAGAGATACTGAGGGAGGAAGATAAAGAAACTGAGGGAGAGAGAGAAAGAGATACAGAGGGAGGGAGATAAAGAGACACTGAGGGAGAGAGATAAAGAAACTGAGGGAGAGAGATAAAGAGACACTGAGGGAGAGAGTTAAAGAGACACTGAGGGAGAGAGATAAAGAGATACAGAGGGAGGGAGATAAAGAAACTGAGGGAGAGGGAAAAAGAGACAAAGGGAGAGAGATAAAGAGATACCGAGGGAGAGAGATAAAGAGACACTGAGGGAGAGAGTAAAAGAGACTGAGTGAGAGATATAAAGAGACTGAGGGAGAGAGATAAAGACATACTGAGGGAGAGAGATAAAGAGACACTGAGGGAGAGAGTTAAAGAGACTGAGGGAGAGAGATAAAGAGACACTGAGGGAGAGAGATAAAGAGATACTGAGGGAGAGAGATAAAGAGATACTGAGGGAGAGAGATAAAGAGATACTGAGGAAGGGAAATAAAGAGATACTGAGGGAGAGATATAAAAAAACTGAGGGAGAGAGATAAAGAGAAAAAGGGAGAGATATAAAGAGATACTGAGGGAGAGAGATAAAGAGACACTGAGGGAGAGAGATTAAGAGACACTGAGGGAGAGAGTTAAAGAGACAGAGGGAGAGAGATAAAGAAAATGAGGGATAGAGATAAAGAGACTGAGGAAGAGAGATAAATAGATACAGAGGGAGAGAGATAAAGAGACACTGAGGGCGAGAGATAAAGAGATACTGAGGGAGGGAGATAAAGAGACACTGAGGGAGAGAGATAACGAGTCTGAGGGAGAGAGATGAAGAGACACTGAGGGAGAGAGATAAAGAGTGTGAGGGAGGGAGATAAAGATACACTGAGGGAGAGAGAGAGAAGAGACACTGAGGGAGAGAGAGCGAGAGACACTGAAGGACAGAGATAAAGAGACTGAGGGAGAGGGATAAAGAGACTCAGGGAGAGGGATAAAGAGATACTGAGGGACAGAGATAAAGAGATACTGAGGGAGGGAGATAAAGAGATACTGAGGGACAGAGATAAAGAGATACTGAGGGAGAGAGATAAAGAGATACTGAGGGAGGGAGATAAAGAGATACTGAGGGAGGGAGATAAAGAGACACTGAGGGAGAGAAATAACGAGTCTGAGGGAGAGAGATGAAGAGACACTGAGGGAGAGAGTTAAGAGTGTGAGGGAGGGAGATAAAGAGACACTGAGGGAGAGAAATAAAGAGATACTGAGGGAAGGAGATAAAGAGACACTGAGGGAGGGAGATAAAGAAACTAAGGGAGAGACAGAAACAGATACAGAGGGAGGGAGATAAAGAGGCACTGAGGGAGAGAGATAATGATACTGAGGGAGAGAGATAAAGAGACACTGAGGGAGAGAGATAAAGAGATACAGAGGGAGGGTGATAAAGAGACACTGAGGGAGAGAGATAAAGAGACACTGAGGGAGAGAGATAAAGAGACACCGAAGGAGAGAGATAAAGAGACACTGAGGGAGAGAGTAAAAGAGACTGAGGGAGAGAGATAAAGAAACTGAAAAGAGAGATAAAGAGATACTGAGGGACAGAGATAAAGAGATACTGAGGGAGAGAGATAAAGAGATACTGAGGGAGAGAGATAAAGAGATACTGAGGGAGGGAGATAAAGAGATACTGAGGGAGGGAGATAAAGAGACACTGAGGGAGAGAGATAACGAGTCTGAGGGAGAGAGATGAAGAGACACTGAGGGAGAGAGATAAAGAGTGTGAGGGAGGGAGATAAAGAGACACTTAGGGAGAGAGATGAAGAGACAATGAGGGAGACAGATAAAGAGTGTGAGGGAGGGAGATAAAGATACACTGAGGGAGAGAGAGAGAGAGACACTGAGGGAGAGAGAGAGAGAGACACTGAAGGACAGAGATAAAGAGACTGAGGGAGAGCGATAAAGAGACTCAGGGAGAGGGATAAAGAGATACTGAGGGACAGAGATAAAGAGATACTGAGGGAGAGAGATAAAGAGATACTGAGGGGCAGAGATAAAGAGATACTGAGGGAGAGAGATAAAGAGATACTGAGGGAGGGAGATAAAGAGATACTGAGGGAGGGAGATAAAGAGACACTGAGGGAGGGGGATAAAGAGACACTGAGGGAGAGAGTTAAGAGTGTGAGGGAGGGAGATAAAGAGACACTGAGGGAGAGAGATGAAGAGACACTGAGGGAGAAAGAGATAAAGAATGTGAGGGAGGGAGAAAAAGAGACACTGAGGGAGAGAGAGAGAGAGAGACACTGAGGGAGAGAGAGAGAGAGAGAGACACTGAAGGAGAGAGATAAAAAGACTGAGGGAGTGGGATAAAGAGACTCAGGGAGAGAGATAAAGAGACACTGAGGGAGAGAGTTTAACAGACTGAGGGAGAGAGATAAAGAGACTGAGGGAGACAGATAAAGAGACTGAGGGAGACAGATAAGGAGACACTGAGGGGGAGAGATAAAGAGACACCGAAGGAGAGAGATAAAGAGACACTGAGGGAGAGAGATAAAGAGTCACTGAGGGAGAGATAAAGCGACACTTAGGGAGAGAGATAAAGAGACTGAGGCAGAGAGATAGAGAGACTGAGGGAGAGAGATAAATAGACACTGAGGGAGAGAGAAAAAGAGACACTGAGGGATAGAGGTAAAGAGTCACAGAGCGAGAGTTAAAGAGAGAGAGAGGGAGAGAGTTAAAGAGACTGAGGGAGAGAGATAAAGAGATTGATGGAGAGAGATATAGGGATACTGAGGGAGAGAGATAAAGAGACACTGAGGGAGAGAGTTAAATAGACTGAGTGATAGAGATAAAGAGACTGAGGGAGAGAGAAAAGGAGACACTGAGTGAGAGAGAAAAAGAGACTGAGGAAGAGAGATAAAGAGATACTGAGGGAGAGAGATAAAGAGATACAGAAGGAGAGAGATAAAGAGATACAGAAGGAGAGAGATAAAGAGATACAGAGGGAGAGAGATAAAGAGAAAATGAGGGAGAGAGTTAAATAGACTGAGTGATAGAGATAAAGAGACTGAGCGAGAGAGATAAGGAGATACTGAGGGAGAGAGATAAAGACATACTGAGGGACAGAGATAAAGACATACTGAGGGAGGGAGACAAAGAGACACTGAGGGAGAGAGATAAAGAAACTGAGGGAGAGAGAGAAAGAGACAAAGGGATAGAGATAAAGAGATACTGAGGGAGAGAGATAAAGAGACACTGAGGGAGAGAGATAAAGAGACACTGAGGGAGAGAGTTAAACAGACTGAGGGAGAGAGATAAGGAGACACTGAGGGAGAGAGATAAAGAGTGTGAGGGAGGGAGATAAAGAGACACTGAGGTAGAGATTTAAAGAGAATGAGGGAGAGATAAAGAGACTGAGGGAGAGAGATAAAGAGACTGAGGAAGAGAGATAAATAGATACTGAGGGAGGGAGATAAAGAGACACTGAGGGAGAGAGATTAAGAGACACTGAGGGAGATAGTTAAAGAGACTGAGGGAGAGAGATAAAGAAAATGAGGGAGAGAGATAAAGAGACTGAGGAAGAGAGATAAATAGATACAGAGGGAGAGAGATAAAGAGATACAGAGGGAGAGAGATAAAGAGATACTAAGGGAGGGAGATAAAGAGACACTGAGGGAGGGAGATAAAGAAACTGAGGGAGAGAGACAAAGAGACAAAGGGAGAGAGATAAAGAGATACTGAGGGAGAGAGATAAAGAGATACAGAGGGAGAGAGATAAAGAGATACTGAGGGAGAGAGAAAAAGAGACACTGAGGGAGAGAGATAAAGAGACACCGAAGGAGAGAGATAAAGAGACACTGAGGGACAGAGTAAAAGAGACTGAGGGAGAGAGATAAAGAAACTGAGGAAGAGAGATAAAGAGATACTGAGGGAGAGAGATAAAGAGATACTGAGGGAGAGAGATAAAGAGATACTGAGGGAGGGAGATAAAGAGATACTGAGGGAGAGATATAAAAAAACTGAGGGAGAGAGATAAAGAGAAAAAGGGAGAGAGATAAAGAGATACTGAGGGAGAGAGATAAAGAGACACTGAGGGAGAGAGATTAAGAGACACTGAGGGAGAGAGCTAAAGAGACAGAGGGAGAGAGATAAAGAAAATGAGGGATAGAGATAAAGAGACTGAGGAAGAGAGATAAATAGATACAGAGGGAGAGAGATAAAGAGACACTGAGGGCGAGAGATAAAGAGATACTGAGGGAGCGAGATAAAGAGATACTGAGGGAGAGAGATAAAGAGATACTGAGGGAGGGAGATAAAGAGATACTGAGGGAGGGAGATAAAGAGATACTGAGGGAGAGATATAAAAAAACTGAGGGAGAGAGATAAAGAGAAAAAGGGAGAGAGATAAAGAGATACTGAGGGAGAGAGATAAAGAGACACTGAGGGAGAGAGATTAAGAGACACTGAGGGAGAGAGTTAAAGAGACAGAGGGAGAGAGATAAAGAAAATGAGGGATAGAGATAAAGAGACTGAGGTAGAGAGATAAATAGATACAGAGGGAGAGAGATAAAGAGACACTGAGGGCGAGAGATAAAGAGATACTGAGGGAGGGAGATAAAGAGACACTGAGGGAGAGAGATAACGAGTCTGAGGGAGAGAGATGAAGAGACACTGAGGGAGAGAGATAAAGAGTGTGAGGGAGGGAGATAAAGATACACTGAGGGAGAGAGAGAGAAGAGACACTGAGGGAGAGAGAGAGAGAGAGACACTGAAGGACAGAGTTAAAGAGACTGAGGGAGAGGGATAAAGAGACTCAGGGAGAGGGATAAAGAGATACCGAGGGACAGAGATAAAGAGATACTGAGGGAGGGAGATAAAGAGATACTGAGGGACAGAGATAAAGAGATACTGAGGGAGAGAGATAAAGAGATACTGAGGGAGGGAGATAAAGAGATACTGAGGGAGGGAGATAAAGAGACACTGAGGGAGAGAAATAACGAGTCTGAGGGAGAGAGATGAAGAGACACTGAGGGAGAGAGTTAAGAGTGTGAGGGAGGGAGATAAAGAGACACAGAGGGAGAGAAATAAAGAGATACTGAGGGAAGGAGATAAAGAGACACTGAGGGAGGGACATAAAGAAACTAAGGGAGAGACAGAAACAGATACAGAGGGAGGGAGATAAAGAGGCACTGAGGGAGAGAGATAATGATACTGAGGGAGAGAGATAAAGAGATACTGAGGGAGAGAGATAAAGAGACACTGAGGGAGAGAGATTAAGAGACACTGATGGAGAGAGATAAAGAGATACTGAGGGAGGGAGATAAAGAGACACTGAGGGAGAGAGATAACGAGTCTGAGGGTGAGAGATGAAGAGACACTGAGGGAGAGAGATAAAGAGTGTGAGGGAGGGAGATAAAGATACACTGAGGGAGAGAGAGAGAAGAGACACTGAGGGAGAGAGAGAGAGAGAGACACTGAAGGACAGAGATAAAGAGACTGAGGGAGAGGGATAAAGAGACTCAGGGAGAGGGATAAAGAGATACTGAGGGTCAGAGATAAAGAGATACTGAGGGAGGGAGATAAAGAGATACTGAGGGACAGAGATAAAGAGATACTGAGGGAGAGAGATAAAGAGATACTGAGGGAGGGAGATAAAGAGATACTGAGGGAGGGAGATAAAGAGACACTGAGGGAGAGAAATAACGAGTCTGAGGGAGAGAGATGAAGAGACACTGAGGGAGAGAGTTAAGAGTGTGAGGGAGGGAGATAAAGAGACACAGAGGGAGAGAAATAAAGAGATACTGAGGGAAGGAGATAAAGAGACACTGAGGGAGGGAGATTAAGAGACACTGATGGAGAGAGTAAAAGAGACTGAGGGAGAGAGTTAAAGAAAATGAGGGAGAGAGATAAAGAAACTGAGGGAGAGAGATAAAGATACAGAGGGAGGGAGATAAAGAGACACTGAGGGAGAGAGATAAAGAAACTGAGGGAGAGAGACATAGAGACAAAGGGAGAGAGATAAAGAGATACTGAGGGAGAAAGATAAACAGACACTGAGGGAGACAGATAAAGAGACACTGAGGGAGAGAGATAAAGAGATACAGAGGGAGAGAGATAAAGAGACACTGAGGGAGGGAGATAAAGAAACTGAGGGAGAGAGACAAAGAGCCAAAGGGAGAGAGATAAAGAGATACTGAGGGAGAGAGATAAAGAGACACTGAGGGAGAGAGTTAAACAGACTGATGGAGAGAGATAAGGAGACACAGAGGGAGAGAGATAAAGAGTGTGAGGGAGGGAGATAAAGAGACACTGAGGGAGAGAGAGAGAGTGACATTGAGGGAGAGAGATAAAGAGATTGAGGGAGACGGATAAAGAAACCTTGAGGGGGAGAGATAAAGAGAGACTGAAGGAGAGAGATAAAGAGAATGAGGGAGAGAGATAAAGAGACTGAGGGAGAGGGATAAAGAGACTCAGGGAGAGGGATAAAGAGACTGAGGGAGAAAGATAAATAGACACTGATGGAGAGATAAATAGACACTGAGGGAGAGAGATAAAGAGATTGAGCGTGAGAGATAAAGAGACACAAAGAGAGAGTTAAAGAGACTGAGGAGAATGATAAAGAGATTGAGGGTGAGAGATATAGTGATACTCAGGGAGAGAGATAAAGAGACACTGAGGGAGAGAGTTAAAGAGACTGAGGGAGAATGAAAAAGAGACTGAGGGAGAGAGATAAAGAGATACAGAAGGAGAGAGATAAAGAAATACTGAGGGAGAGAGATAAAGAGATACAGAGGGAGAGAGATAAAGAGATACAGAGGGAGAGAGATAAAGAGATACTGAGGGAGAGAGAGAAAGAGACACTGAGGGACAGAGTAAAAGAGACTGAGGGAGGGAGATAAAGAAACTGAGGAACAGAGATAAAGAGATACTGAGGGAGAGAGATAAAGAGATACTGAGGGAGAGAGATAAAGAGATACTGAGGGAGGGAGATAAAGAGATACTGAGGGAGAGATATAAAAAAACTGAGGGAGAGAGATAAAGAGAAAAAGGGAGAGAGATAAAGAGATACTGAGGGAGAGAGATAAAGAGACACTGAGGGAGAGAGATAACGAGTCTGAGGGAGAGAGATGAAGAGACACTGAGGGAGAGAGATAAAGAGTGTGAGGGAGGGAGATAAAGATACACTGAGGGAGAGAGAGAGAAGAGACACTGAGGGAGAGAGAGAGAGAGACACTGAAGGACAGAGATAAAGAGACTGAGGGAGAGGGATAAAGAGACTCAGGGAGAGGGATAAAGAGATACTGAGGGACAGAGATAAAGAGATACTGAGGGAGAGAGAAAAAGAGATACTGAGGGGCAGAGATAAAGAGATACTGAGGGAGAGAGATAAAGAGATACTGAGGGAGGGAGATAAAGAGATACTGAGGGAGGGAGATAAAGAGATACTGAGGGAGGGAGATAAAGAGACACTGAGGGAGAGAGTTAAGAGTGTGAGGGAGGGAGATAAAGAGACACTGAGGGAGAGAGATGAAGAGACACTGAGGGAGAGAGATAAAGAGATACTGAGGGAGAGAGAGAAAGAGATACTGAGGGAGGGAGATAAAGAGATACTGAGGGAGGAAGATAAAGAAACTGAGGGAGAGAGAGAAAGAGATACAGAGGGAGGGAGATAAAGAGACACTGAGGGAGAGAGATAAAGAAACTGAGGGAGAGAGATAAAGAGACACTGAGGGAGAGAGTTAAAGAGACACTGAGGGAGAGAGATAAAGAGATACAGAGGGAGGGAGATAAAGAAACTGAGGGAGAGGGAAAAAGAGACAAAGGGAGAGAGATAAAGAGATACCGAGGGAGAGAGATAAAGAGACACTGAGGGAGAGAGTAAAAGAGACTGAGTGAGAGATATAAAGAGACTGAGGGAGAGAGATAAAGACATACTGAGGGAGAGAGATAAAGAGACACTGAGGGAGAGAGTTAAAGAGACTGAGGGAGAGAGATAAAGAGACACTGAGGGAGAGAGATAAAGAGATACTGAGGGAGAGAGATAAAGAGATACTGAGGGAGAGAGATAAAGAGATACTGAGGGAGGGAAATAAAGAGATACTGAGGGAGAGATATAAAAAAACTGAGGGAGAGAGATAAAGAGAAAAAGGGAGAGAGATAAAGAGATACTGAGGGAGAGAGATAAAGAGACACTGAGGGAGAGAGATTAAGAGACACTGAGGGAGAGAGTTAAAGAGACAGAGGGAGAGAGATAAAGAAAATGAGGGATAGAGATAAAGAGACTGAGGAAGAGAGATAAATAGATACAGAGGGAGAGAGATAAAGAGACACTGAGGGCGAGAGATAAAGAGATACTGAGGGAGGGAGATAAAGAGACACTGAGGGAGAGAGATAACGAGTCTGAGGGAGAGAGATGAAGAGACACTGAGGGAGAGAGATAAAGAGTGTGAGGGAGGGAGATAAAGATACACTGAGGGAGAGAGAGAGAAGAGACACTGAGGGAGAGAGAGCGAGAGACACTGAAGGACAGAGATAAAGAGACTGAGGGAGAGGGATAAAGAGACTCAGGGAGAGGGATAAAGAGATACTGAGGGACAGAGATAAAGAGATACTGAGGGAGGGAGATAAAGAGATACTGAGGGACAGAGATAAAGAGATACTGAGGGAGAGAGATAAAGAGATACTGAGGGAGGGAGATAAAGAGATACTGAGGGAGGGAGATAAAGAGACACTGAGGGAGAGAAATAACGAGTCTGAGGGAGAGAGATGAAGAGACACTGAGGGAGAGAGTTAAGAGTGTGAGGGAGGGAGATAAAGAGACACTGAGGGAGAGAAATAAAGAGATACTGAGGGAAGGAGATAAAGAGACACTGAGGGAGGGAGATAAAGAAACTAAGGGAGAGACAGAAACAGATACAGAGGGAGGGAGATAAAGAGGCACTGAGGGAGAGAGATAATGATACTGAGGGAGAGAGATAAAGAGACACTGAGGGAGAGAGATAAAGAGATACAGAGGGAGGGTGATAAAGAGACACTGAGGGAGAGAGATAAAGAGACACTGAGGGAGAGAGATAAAGAGACACCGAAGGAGAGAGATAAAGAGACACTGAGGGAGAGAGTAAAAGAGACTGAGGGAGAGAGATAAAGAAACTGAAAAGAGAGATAAAGAGATACTGAGGGACAGAGATAAAGAGATACTGAGGGAGAGAGATAAAGAGATACTGAGGGAGAGAGATAAAGAGATACTGAGGGAGGGAGATAAAGAGATACTGAGGGAGGGAGATAAAGAGACACTGAGGGAGAGAGATAACGAGTCTGAGGGAGAGAGATGAAGAGACACTGAGGGAGAGAGATAAAGAGTGTGAGGGAGGGAGATAAAGAGACACTTAGGGAGAGAGATGAAGAGACAATGAGGGAGACAGATAAAGAGTGTGAGGGAGGGAGATAAAGATACACTGAGGGAGAGAGAGAGAGAGACACTGAGGGAGAGAGAGAGAGAGACACTGAAGGACAGAGATAAAGAGACTGAGGGAGAGCGATAAAGAGACTCAGGGAGAGGGATAAAGAGATACTGAGGGACAGAGATAAAGAGATACTGAGGGAGAGAGATAAAGAGATACTGAGGGGCAGAGATAAAGAGATACTGAGGGAGAGAGATAAAGAGATACTGAGGGAGGGAGATAAAGAGATACTGAGGGAGGGAGATAAAGAGACACTGAGGGAGGGGGATAAAGAGACACTGAGGGAGAGAGTTAAGAGTGTGAGGGAGGGAGATAAAGAGACACTGAGGGAGAGAGATGAAGAGACACTGAGGGAGAAAGAGATAAAGAATGTGAGGGAGGGAGAAAAAGAGACACTGAGGGAGAGAGAGAGAGAGAGACACTGAGGGAGAGAGAGAGAGAGAGAGACACTGAAGGAGAGAGATAAAAAGACTGAGGGAGTGGGATAAAGAGACTCAGGGAGAGAGATAAAGAGACACTGAGGGAGAGAGTTTAACAGACTGAGGGAGAGAGATAAAGAGACTGAGGGAGACAGATAAAGAGACTGAGGGAGACAGATAAGGAGACACTGAGGGGGAGAGATAAAGAGACACCGAAGGAGAGAGATAAAGAGACACTGAGGGAGAGAGATAAAGAGTCACTGAGGGAGAGATAAAGCGACACTTAGGGAGAGAGATAAAGAGACTGAGGCAGAGAGATAGAGAGACTGAGGGAGAGAGATAAATAGACACTGAGGGAGAGAGAAAAAGAGACACTGAGGGATAGAGGTAAAGAGTCACAGAGCGAGAGTTAAAGAGAGAGAGAGGGAGAGAGTTAAAGAGACTGAGGGAGAGAGATAAAGAGATTGATGGAGAGAGATATAGGGATACTGAGGGAGAGAGATAAAGAGACACTGAGGGAGAGAGTTAAATAGACTGAGTGATAGAGATAAAGAGACTGAGGGAGAGAGAAAAGGAGACACTGAGTGAGAGAGAAAAAGAGACTGAGGAAGAGAGATAAAGAGATACTGAGGGAGAGAGATAAAGAGATACAGAAGGAGAGAGATAAAGAGATACAGAAGGAGAGAGATAAAGAGATACAGAGGGAGAGAGATAAAGAGAAAATGAGGGAGAGAGTTAAATAGACTGAGTGATAGAGATAAAGAGACTGAGCGAGAGAGATAAGGAGATACTGAGGGAGAGAGATAAAGACATACTGAGGGACAGAGATAAAGACATACTGAGGGAGGGAGACAAAGAGACACTGAGGGAGAGAGATAAAGAAACTGAGGGAGAGAGAGAAAGAGACAAAGGGATAGAGATAAAGAGATACTGAGGGAGAGAGATAAAGAGACACTGAGGGAGAGAGATAAAGAGACACTGAGGGAGAGAGTTAAACAGACTGAGGGAGAGAGATAAGGAGACACTGAGGGAGAGAGATAAAGAGTGTGAGGGAGGGAGATAAAGAGACACTGAGGTAGAGATTTAAAGAGAATGAGGGAGAGATAAAGAGACTGAGGGAGAGAGATAAAGAGACTGAGGAAGAGAGATAAATAGATACTGAGGGAGGGAGATAAAGAGACACTGAGGGAGAGAGATTAAGAGACACTGAGGGAGATAGTTAAAGAGACTGAGGGAGAGAGATAAAGAAAATGAGGGAGAGAGATAAAGAGACTGAGGAAGAGAGATAAATAGATACAGAGGGAGAGAGATAAAGAGATACAGAGGGAGAGAGATAAAGAGATACTAAGGGAGGGAGATAAAGAGACACTGAGGGAGGGAGATAAAGAAACTGAGGGAGAGAGACAAAGAGACAAAGGGAGAGAGATAAAGAGATACTGAGGGAGAGAGATAAAGAGATACAGAGGGAGAGAGATAAAGAGATACTGAGGGAGAGAGAAAAAGAGACACTGAGGGAGAGAGATAAAGAGACACCGAAGGAGAGAGATAAAGAGACACTGAGGGACAGAGTAAAAGAGACTGAGGGAGAGAGATAAAGAAACTGAGGAAGAGAGATAAAGAGATACTGAGGGAGAGAGATAAAGAGATACTGAGGGAGAGAGATAAAGAGATACTGAGGGAGGGAGATAAAGAGATACTGAGGGAGAGATATAAAAAAACTGAGGGAGAGAGATAAAGAGAAAAAGGGAGAGAGATAAAGAGATACTGAGGGAGAGAGATAAAGAGACACTGAGGGAGAGAGATTAAGAGACACTGAGGGAGAGAGCTAAAGAGACAGAGGGAGAGAGATAAAGAAAATGAGGGATAGAGATAAAGAGACTGAGGAAGAGAGATAAATAGATACAGAGGGAGAGAGATAAAGAGACACTGAGGGCGAGAGATAAAGAGATACTGAGGGAGCGAGATAAAGAGATACTGAGGGAGAGAGATAAAGAGATACTGAGGGAGGGAGATAAAGAGATACTGAGGGAGGGAGATAAAGAGATACTGAGGGAGAGATATAAAAAAACTGAGGGAGAGAGATAAAGAGAAAAAGGGAGAGAGATAAAGAGATACTGAGGGAGAGAGATAAAGAGACACTGAGGGAGAGAGATTAAGAGACACTGAGGGAGAGAGTTAAAGAGACAGAGGGAGAGAGATAAAGAAAATGAGGGATAGAGATAAAGAGACTGAGGTAGAGAGATAAATAGATACAGAGGGAGAGAGATAAAGAGACACTGAGGGCGAGAGATAAAGAGATACTGAGGGAGGGAGATAAAGAGACACTGAGGGAGAGAGATAACGAGTCTGAGGGAGAGAGATGAAGAGACACTGAGGGAGAGAGATAAAGAGTGTGAGGGAGGGAGATAAAGATACACTGAGGGAGAGAGAGAGAAGAGACACTGAGGGAGAGAGAGAGAGAGAGACACTGAAGGACAGAGTTAAAGAGACTGAGGGAGAGGGATAAAGAGACTCAGGGAGAGGGATAAAGAGATACCGAGGGACAGAGATAAAGAGATACTGAGGGAGGGAGATAAAGAGATACTGAGGGACAGAGATAAAGAGATACTGAGGGAGAGAGATAAAGAGATACTGAGGGAGGGAGATAAAGAGATACTGAGGGAGGGAGATAAAGAGACACTGAGGGAGAGAAATAACGAGTCTGAGGGAGAGAGATGAAGAGACACTGAGGGAGAGAGTTAAGAGTGTGAGGGAGGGAGATAAAGAGACACAGAGGGAGAGAAATAAAGAGATACTGAGGGAAGGAGATAAAGAGACACTGAGGGAGGGACATAAAGAAACTAAGGGAGAGACAGAAACAGATACAGAGGGAGGGAGATAAAGAGGCACTGAGGGAGAGAGATAATGATACTGAGGGAGAGAGATAAAGAGATACTGAGGGAGAGAGATAAAGAGACACTGAGGGAGAGAGATTAAGAGACACTGATGGAGAGAGTAAAAGAGACTGAGGGAGAGAGTTAAAGAAAATGAGGGAGAGAGATAAAGAAACTGAGGGAGAGAGAGAAAGATACAGAGGGAGGGAGATAAAGAGACACTGAGGGAGAGAGATAAAGAAACTGAGGGAGAGAGACATAGAGACAAAGGGAGAGAGATAAAGAGATACTGAGGGAGAAAGATAAACAGACACTGAGGGAGAGAGATAAAGAGACACTGAGGGAGAGAGATAAAGAGATACAGAGGGAGGGAGATAAAGAGACACTGAGGGAGGGAGATAAAGAAAGTGAGGGAGAGAGACAAAGAGCCAAAGGGAGAGAGATAAAGAGATACTGAGGGAGAGAGATAAAGAGACACTGAGGGAGAGAGATAAAGAGACACTGAGGGAGAGAGTTAAACAGACTGATGGAGAGAGATAAGGAGACACAGAGGGAGAGAGATAAAGAGTGTGAGGGAGGGAGATAAAGAGACACTGAGGAAGAGAGAGAGAGTGACATTGAGGGAGAGAGATAAAGAGATTGAGGGAGACGGATAAAGAAACCTTGAGGGGGAGTGATAAAGAGAGACTGAAGGAGAGAGATAAAGAGAATGAGGGAGAGAGATAAAGAGACTGAGGGAGAGGGATAAACAGACTCAGGGAGAGGGATAAAGAGACTGAGGGAGAAAGATAAATAGACACTGATGGAGAGATAAATAGACACTGAGGGAGAGAGATAAAGATATTGAGGGTGAGAGATAAAGAGACACAAAGAGAGAGTTAAAGAGACTGAGGAGAATGATAAAGAGATTGAGGGTGAGCGATATAGTGATACTCAGGGAGAGAGATAAAGAGACACTGAGGGAGAGAGTTAAAGAGACTAAGGGAGAATGAAAAAGAGACTGAGGGAGAGAGATAAAGAGATACAGAAGGAGAGAGATAAAGAAATACTGAGGGAGAGAGATAAAGAGATACAGAGGGAGAGAGATAAAGAGATACAGAGGGAGAGAGATAAAGAGATACTGAGAGAGAGAGAGAAAGAGACACTGAGGGAGAGAGATAAAGAGACACCGAAGGAGAGAGATAAAGAGACACTGAGGGACAGAGTAAAAGAGACTGAGGGAGAGAGATAAAGAAACTGAGGAAGAGAGATAAAGAGATACTGAGGGAGAGAGATAAAGAGATACTGAGGGAGAGAGATAAAGAGATACTGAGGGAGGGAGATAAAGAGATACTGAGGGAGAGATTTCAAAAAACTGAGGGAGAGAGATAAAGAGAAAAAGGGAGAGAGATAAAGAGATACTGAGGGAGAGAGATAAAGAGACACTGAGGGAGAGAGATTAAGAGACACTGAGGGAGAGAGCTAAAGAGACAGAGGGAGAGAGATAAAGAAAATGAGGAATAGAGATAAAGAGACTGAGGAAGAAAGATAAATAGATACAGAGGGAGAGAGATAAAGAGACACTGAGGGCGAGAGATAAAGAGATACTGAGGGAGGGAGATAAAGAGACACTGAGGGAGAGAGATAACGAGTCTGAGGGAGAGAGATGAAGAGACACTGAGGGAGAGAGATAAAGAGTGTGAGGGAGGGAGATAAAGATACACTGAGGGAGAGAGAGAGAAGAGACACTGAGGGAGAGAGAGAGAGAGACACTGAAGGACAGAGATAAAGAGACTGAGGGAGAGGGATAAAGAGACTCAGGGAGAGGGATAAAGAGATACTGAGGGACAGAGATAAAGAGATACTGAGGGAGGGAGATAAAGAGATACTGAGGGACAGAGATAAAGAGATACTGAGGGAGAGAGATAAAGAGATACTGAGGGAGGGAGATAAAGAGATACTGAGGGAGAGAAATAACGAGTCTGAGGGAGAGAGATGAAGAGACACTGAGGGAGAGAGTTAAGAGTGTGAGGGAGGGAGATAAAGAGACACAGAGGGAGAGAAATAAAGCGATACTGAGGGAAGGAGATAAAGAGACACTGAGGGAGGGAGATAAAGAAACTAAGGGAGAGACAGAAACAGATACAGAGGGAGGGAGATAAAGAGGCACTGAGGGAGAGAGATAATGATACTGAGGGAGAGAGATAAAGAGACACTGAGGGAGAGAGATAAAGAGATACAGAGGGAGGGTGATAAAGAGACACTGAGGGAGAGAGTAAAAGAGACTGAGGGAGAGAGATAAAGAAACTGAAAAGAGAGATAAAGAGATACTGAGGGACAGAGATAAAGAGATACTGAGGGAGAGAGATAAAGAGATACTGAGGGAGAGAGATAAAGAGATACTGAGGGAGGGAGATAAAGAGATACTGAGGGAGGGAGATAAAGAGACACTGAGGGAGAGAGATAACGAGTCTGAGGGAGAGAGATGAAGAGACACTGAGGGAGAGAGATAAAGAGTGTGAGGGAGGGAGATAAAGAGACACTTAGGGAGAGAGATGAAGAGACACTGAGGGAGACAGATAAAGTGTGTGAGGGAGGGAGATAAAGATACACTGAGGGAGAGAGAGAGAGAGACACTGAGGGAGAGAGAGAGAGAGACACTGAAGGACAGAGATAAAGAGACTGAGGGAGAGGGATAAAGAGACTCAGGGAGAGGGATAAAGAGATACTGAGGGACAGAGATAAAGAGATACTGAGGGAGAGAGATAAAGAGATACTGAGGGGCAGAGATAAAGAGATACTGAGGGAGAGAGATAAAGAGATACTGAGGGAGGGAGATAAAGAGATACTGAGGGAGGGAGATAAAGAGACACTGAGGGAGGGGGATAAAGAGACACTGAGGGAGAGAGTTAAGAGTGTGAGGGAGGGAGATAAAGAGACACTGAGGGAGAGAGATGAAGAGACACTGAGGGAGAAAGAGATAAAGAATGTGAGGGAGGGAGAAAAAGAGACACTGAGGGAGAGAGAGAGAGAGACACTGAGGGAGAGAGAGAGAGAGAGAGAGACACTGAAGGAGAGAGATAAAAAGACTGAGGGAGTGGGATAAAGAGACTCAGGGAGAGAGATAAGGAGACACTGAGGGAGAGAGTTTAACAGATTGAGGGAGAGAGATAAAGAGACTGAGGGAGACAGATAAAGAGACTGAGGGAGACAGATAAGGAGACACTGAGGGGGAGAGATAAAGAGACACCGAAGGAGAGAGATAAAGAGACACTGAGGGAGAGAGATAAAGAGTCACTGAGGGAGAGATAAAGCGACACTGAGGGAGAGAGATAAAGAGACTGAGGCAGAGAGATAGAGAGACTGAGGGAGAGAGATAAATAGACACTGAGGGAGAGAGAAAAAGAGACACTGAGGGATAGAGGTAAAGAGTCACAGAGCGAGAGTTAAAGAGAGAGAGAGGGAGAGAGTTAAAGAGACTGAGGGAGAGAGATAAAGAGATTGATGGAGAGAGATATAGGGATACTGAGGGAGAGAGATAAAGAGACACTGAGGGAGAGAGTTAAATAGACTGAGTGATAGAGATAAAGAGACTGAGGGAGAGAGAAAAGGAGACACTGAGTGAGACAGAAAAAGAGACTGAGGAAGAGAGATAAAGAGATACTGAGGGAGAGAGATAAAGAGATACAGAAGGAGAGAGATAAAGAGATACAGAAGGAGAGAGATAAAGAGATACAGAGGGAGAGAGATAAAGAGAAAATGAGGGAGAGAGTTAAATAGACTGAGTGATAGAGATAAAGAGACTGAGCGAGAGAGATAAGGAGATACTGAGGGAGAGAGATAAAGACATACTGAGGGACAGAGATAAAGACATACTGAGGGAGGGAGACAAAGAGACACTGAGGGAGAGAGATAAAGAAACTGAGGGAGAGAGAGAAAGAGACAAAGGGATAGAGATAAAGAGATACTGAGGGAGAGAGATAAAGAGACACTGAGGGAGAGAGATAAAGAGACACTGAGGGAGAGAGTTAAACAGACTGAGGGAGAGAGATAAGGAGACACTGAGGGAGAGAGATAAAGAGTGTGAGGGAGGGAGATAAAGAGACACTGAGGTAGAGATTTAAAGAGAATGAGGGAGAGATAAAGAGACTGAGGGAGAGAGATAAAGAGACTGAGGAAGAGAGATAAATAGATACTGAGGGAAGGAGATAAAGAGACACTGAGGGAGAGAGATTAAGAGACACTGAGGGAGATAGTTAAAGAGACTGAGGGAGAGAGATAAAGAAAATGAGGGAGAGAGATAAAGAGACTGAGGAAGAGAGATAAATAGATACAGAGGGAGAGAGATAAAGAGATACAGAGGGAGAGAGATAAAGAGATACTGAGGGAGGGAGATAAAGAGACACTGAGGGAGGGAGATAAAGAAACTGAGGGAGAGAGACAAAGAGACAAAGGGAGAGAGGTAAAGAGATACTGAGGGAGACAGATAAAGAGACACTGAGGGAGAGAAATAAAGAGACACTGAGGGAGAGAAATAACGAGATACAGAGGTAGGGAGATAAAGAGACACTGAGGGAGAGAGATAAAGAAACTGAGGGAGAGAGACAAAGAGACAAAGGGAGAGAGATAAAGAGATACAGAGGGAGAGAGATAATGGGACACTGAGGGAGAGAGATAAAAAGACACTGAGGGAGAGAGTTAAACAGACTGAGGGAGAGAGATAAGGTGACACTGAGGGAGAGAGATAAAGAGCGTGAGGGAGGGAGATAAAGAGACATTGAGGGAGAGAGAGAGAGACACACAGAGGGAGAGAGCTAAAGAGATTGATGGAGACGGATAAAGAAACATTGAGGGGGAGAGATAAAGAGAGACTGAAGGAGAGATATAAAGAGACTGAGGGAGAGAGATAAAGAGACTGAGGGAGAGAGATAAATAGACACTGAGGGAGAGATAAAGAGACACTGAGGGATAGAGATAAAGAGACACTGAGGGAGAGAGATGAAGAAACACTGAGGGAGTGAGATAAAGAGATACTGAGGGAGAGAGATAAAGAGACTGAGGGAGAGAGAAAAAGAGACACAGGGAGCGAGATAAAGAGACACTTAGGGAGAGAGATAATGAGACTGAGGGAGAGAGATAAAGAAACTCTGAGGGAGAGCGATAAAGAGACAGTGAGGGAGCGAGATAATGAGGCTGAGGGAGGGAGATAATGAGACTGAGGGAGAGAGGTGAAAAGACACTGAGGGTGAGAGATAAAGAGCCACGGAGGGACAGAGATAAAGAGAAACTGAGGTTGAGAGGAAAAGAGACACAGAGGGAGAGATTAAACAGAAAGAGGGAGAGCGTTAAAGAGACTAAGGGAGAGAGATAAGGAGACACTAAGGGAGAGAGATAAAGAGACACTGAGGGAGAGTGTTAAAGAGACTGAGGGAGAGAGATAAAGAGACTGAGGGAGAGATAAAGAGATACTGTGGGAGAGAGATGAAGAGACACTGAGGGTGAGAGATGAAGAGACACTGAGGGAGAGAAATAAAGAGATACTGAGGGAAGGAGATAAAGAGACACTGAGGGAGGGAGATAAAGAGACTGAGGGAGAGAGATAAAGAGACTGAGGGAGAGAGATAAAGAGATACTGAAGGAGAGAGATAAAAAGACTGAGGGAGAGAGATAAAGAGATACTGATGGAGAGAGAGATAAAGAGATACTGAGGGAGAGAGATAAAGAGACACTGAGGGAGAGAGAAAAAGAGACACTGAGGGAGAGAGTTTAACAGACTGAGGGAGAGAGATAAAGAGACTAAGGGCGACAGATAAAGAGACTGTGGGAGACAGATAAGGAGACACTGAGGGGGAGAGATAAAGAGACACTGAAGGTGAGAGATAAAGAGACACTGAAGAAGAGAGTATAAAAAGACTGAGGAAGAGAGATAAAGAGACACTGAGGGACAGAGATAAAGATATACTGAGGGAGAGATAAAGAGATACTGAGGGAGAGAGATAATGAGATACTGAGGGAGAGAGATAAAGAGATACTGAGGGAGGGAGATAAAGAGATACTGAGGGAGGGAGATAAAGAGACACTGAGGGAGAGAGATAACGAGTCTGAGGGAGAGAGATGAAGAGACACTGAGGGAGATAGATAAAGAGTGTGAGGGAGGGAGATAAAGAGACACTTAGGGAGAGAGATGAAGAGACAATGAGGGAGACAGATAAAGAGTGTGAGGGAGGGAGATAAAGATACACTGAGGGAGAGAGAGAGAGAGACACTGAGGGAGAGAGAGAGAGAGACACTGAAGGACAGAGATAAAGAGACTGAGGGAGAGGGATAAAGAGACTCAGGGAGAGGGATAAAGAGATACTGAGGGAGAGGGATAAAGAGATACTGAGGGAGAGAGATAAAGAGATACTGAGGGGCAGAGATAAAGAGATACTGAGGGAGAGAGATAAAGAGATACTGAGGGAGGGAGATAAAGAGATACTGAGGGAGGGAGATAAAGAGACACTGAGGGAGGGGGATAAAGAGACACTGAGGGAGAGAGTTAAGAGTGTGAGGGAGGGAGATAAAGAGACACTGAGGGAGAGAGATGAAGAGACACTGAGGGAGAAAGAGATAAAGAATGTGAGGGAGGGAGAAAAAGAGACACTGAGGGAGAGAGAGAGAGAGAGACACTGAGGGAGAGAGAGAGAGAGAGAGAGACTGAAGGAGAGAGATAAAAAGACTGAGGGAGTGGGATAAAGAGACTCAGGGAGAGAGATAAAGAGACACTGAGGGAGAGAGTTTAACAGACTGAGGGAGAGAGATAAAGAGACTGAGGGAGACAGATAAAGAGACTGAGGGAGACAGATAAGGAGACACTGAGGGGGAGAGATAAAGAGACACCGAAGGAGAGAGATAAAGAGACACTGAGGGAGAGAGATAAAGAGTCACTGAGGGAGAGATAAAGCGACACTGAGGGAGAGAGATAAAGAGACTGAGGCAGAGAGATAGAGAGACTGAGGGAGAGAGATAAATAGACACTGAGGGAGAGAGAAAAAGAGACACTGAGGGATAGAGGTAAAGAGTCACAGAGCGAGAGTTAAAGAGAGAGAGAGGGAGAGAGTTAAAGAGACTGAGGGAGAGAGATAAAGAGATTGATGGAGAGAGATATAGGGATACTGAGGGAGAGAGATAAAGAGACACTGAGGGAGAGAGTTAAATAGACTGAGTGATAGAGATAAAGAGACTGAGGGAGAGAGAAAAGGAGACACTGAGTGAGACAGAAAAAGAGACTGAGGAAGAGAGATAAAGAGATACTGAGGGAGAGAGATAAAGAGATACAGAAGGAGAGAGATAAAGAGATACAGAAGGAGAGAGATAAAGAGATACAGAGGGAGAGAGATAAAGAGAAAATGAGGGAGAGAGTTCAATAGACTGAGTGATAGAGATAAAGAGACTGAGGGAGAGAGATAAGGAGATACTGAGGGAGAGAGATGAAGACATACTGAGGGACAGAGATAAAGACATACTGAGGGAATGAGACAAAGAGACACTGAGGGAGAGAGATAAAGAAACTGAGGGAGAGAGAGAAAGAGACAAAGGGATAGAGATAAAGAGATACTGAGGGAGAGAGATAAAGAGACACTGAGGGAGAGAGATAAAGAGACACTGAGGGAGAGAGTTAAACAGACTGAGGGAGAGAGATAAGGAGACACTGAGGGAGAGAGATAAAGAGTGTGAGGGAGGGAGATAAAGAGACACTGAGGTAGAGGTTTAAAGAGAATGAGGGAGAGATAAAGAGACTGAGGGAGAGAGATAAAGAGACTGAGGAAGAGAGATAAATAGATACTGAGGGAGGGAGATAAAGAGACACTGAGGGAGAGAGATTAAGAGACACTGAGGGAGATAGTTAAAGAGACTGAGGGAGAGAGATAAAGAAAATGAGGGAGAGAGATAAAGAGACTGAGGAAGAGAGATAAATAGATACAGAGGGAGAGAGATAAAGAGATACAGAGGGAGAGAGATAAAGAGATACTGAGGGAGAGAGATAAAGAGACACTGAGGGAGGGAGATAAAGAAACTGAGGGAGAGAGACAAAGAGACAAAGGGAGAGAGATAAAGAGATACTGAGGGAGAGAGATAAAGAGATACAGAGGGAGAGAGATAAAGAGATACTGAGGGAGAGAGAAAAAGAGACACTGAGGGAGAGAGATAAAGAGACACCGAAGGAGAGAGATAAAGAGACACTGAGGGACAGAGTAAAAGAGACTGAGGGAGAGAGATAAAGAAACTGAGGAAGAGAGATAAAGAGATACTGAGGGAGAGAGATAAAGAGATACTGAGGGAGAGAGATAAAGAGATACTGAGGGAGGGAGATAAAGAGATACTGAGGGAGAGATATAAAAAAACTGAGGGAGAGAGATAAAGAGAAAAAGGGAGAGAGATAAAGAGATACTGAGGGAGAGAGATAAAGAGACACTGAGGGAGAGAGATTAAGAGACACTGAGGGAGAGAGTTAAAGAGACAGAGGGAGAGAGATAAAGAAAATGAGGGATAGAGATAAAGAGACTGAGGAAGAGAGATAAATAGATACAGAGGGAGAGAGATAAAGAGACACTGAGGGCGAGAGATAACGAGTCTGAGGGAGAGAGATGAAGAGACACTGAGGGAGAGAGATAAAGAGTGTGAGGGAGGGAGATAAAGATACACTGAGGGAGAGAGAGAGAAGAGACACTGAGGGAGAGAGAGAGAGAGAGACACTGAAGGACAGAGATAAAGAGACTGAGGGAGAGGGATAAAGAGACTCAGGGAGAGGGATAAAGAGATACTGAGGGACAGAGATAAAGAGATACTGAGGGAGGGAGATAAAGAGATACTGAGGGACAGAGATAAAGAGATACTGAGGGAGAGAGATAAAGAGATACTGAGGGAGGGAGATAAAGAGATACTGAGGGAGGGAGATAAAGAGACACTGAGGGAGAGAAATAACGAGTCTGAGGGAGAGAGATGAAGAGACACTGAGGGAGAGAGTTAAGAGTGTGAGGGAGGGAGATAAAGAGACACAGAGGGAGAGAAATAAAGAGATACTGAGGGAAGGAGATAAAGAGACACTGAGGGAGGGAGATAAAGAAACTAAGGGAGAGACAGAAACAGATACAGAGGGAGGGAGATAAAGAGGCACTGAGGGAGAGAGATAATGATACTGAGGGAGAGAGATAAAGAGATACTGAGGGAGAGAGATAAAGAGACACTGAGGGAGAGAGATTAAGAGACACTGATGGAGAGAGTAAAAGAGACTGAGGGAGAGAGTTAAAGAAAATGAGGGAGAGAGATAAAGAAACTGAGGGAGAGAGAGAAAGATACAGAGGGAGGGAGATAAAGAGACACTGAGGGAGAGAGATAAAGAAACTGAGGGAGAGAGACATAGAGACAAAGGGAGAGAGATAAAGAGATACTGAGGGAGAAAGATAAACAGACACTGAGGGAGAGAGATAAAGAGACACTGAGGGAGAGAGATAAAGAGATACAGAGGGAGGGAGATAAAGAGACACTGAGGGAGGGAGATAAAGAAACTGAGGGAGAGAGACAAAGAGCCAAAGGGAGAGAGATAAAGAGATACTGAGGGAGAGAGATAAAGAGCCAAAGGGAGAGAGATAAAGAGATACTGAGGGAGAGAGATAAAGAGACACTGAGGGAGAGAGATAAAGAGACACTGAGGGAGAGAGTTAAACAGACTGATGGAGAGAGATAAGGAGACACAGAGGGAGAGAGATAAAGAGTGTGAGGGAGGGAGATAAAGAGACACTGAGGGAGAGAGAGAGAGTGACATTGAGGGAGAGAGATAAAGAGATTGAGGGAGACGGATAAAGAAACCTTGAGGGGGAGAGATAAAGAGAGACTGAAGGAGAGAGATAAAGAGAATGAGGGAGAGAGATAAAGAGACTGAGGGAGAGGGATAAAGAGACTCAGGGAGAGGGATAAAGAGACTGAGGGAGAAAGATAAATAGACACTGATGGAGAGATAAATAGACACTGAGGGAGAGAGATAAAGAGATACTGAGGGAGGGAGAAAAAGAGATACTGAGGGAGGGAGATAAAGAGATACAGAGGGAGAGAGATAAAGGGACTGAGTGAGAGAGATAAATAGGCACTGATGGAGAGAGATAAAGAGACTCTGAGGGAGAAACAAAAAGAGATATTGAGGGAGGGAGATAAAGAGCCACTGAGGGAGAGAGATAACAAGTCTGAGTGGAGAGAGATGAAGACACACTGAGGGAGAGAGATAAAGAGTGTGAGGGAGGGAGATACAGAGACACTGAGGGAGAGAGATGAAGAGACACAGAGGGAGAGAGATAAAGAGTGTGAGGGAGGGAGATAAAGACACACTGAAGGAGAGAGAGAGAGAGACACTGAAGGACAGAGATGAAGAGACTGAGGGAGAGGGATAAAGAGACTCAGGGAGAGGGAGAAAGAGACTGAGGGAGAGAGATAAAGAGACTGAGGGAGAGAGATAAAGAGACACTGAGGATGAGAGAAAAAGAGACACTGAGGGAGAGAGTTTAACAGACTGAGGGAGGGAGGTAAAGACACTGAGGGAAACAGATAAAGAGACTGAGGGAGACAGATAAGGAGACACTGAGGGGGAGAGATAAAGAGACACCGAAGGAGAGAGATAAAGAGACACTGAGGGAGAGAGATAAAGAAACACTGAGGGAGATAGTTAAAGAGACTGAGGGAGAGAGATAAAGAAAATGAGGGAGAGAGATAAAGAGACTGAGGAAGAGAGATAAATAGATACAGAGGGAGAGAGATAAAGAGATACAGAGGGAGAGAGATAAAGAGATACTGAGGGAGGGAGATAAAGAGACACTGAGGGAGGGAGATAAAGAAACTGAGGGAGAGAGACAAAGAGACAAAGGGAGAGAGATAAAGAGATACTGAGGGAGACAGATAAAGAGACACTGAGGGAGAGAGATAAAGAGACACTGAGGGAGAGAAATAACGAGATACAGAGGTAGGGAGATAAAGAGACACTGAGGGAGAGAGATAAAGAAACTGAGGGAGAGAGACAAAGAGGCAAAGGGAGAGAGATAAAGAGATACAGAGGGAGAGAGATAATGAGACACTGAGGGAGAGAGATAAAAAGACACTGAGGGAGAGAGTTAAACAGACTGAGGGAGAGAGATAAGGTGACACTGAGGGAGAGAGATAAAGAGCGTGAGGGAGGGAGATAAAGAGACATTGAGGGAGAGAGAGAGAGAGACACAGAGGGAGAGAGCTAAAGAGATTGAGGGAGACGGATAAAGAAACATTGAGGGGGAGAGATAAAGAGAGACTGAAGGAGAGATATAAAGAGACTGAGGGAGAGAGATAAAGAGACTGAGGGAGAGAGATAAAGAGACTCAGGGAGAGGGATAAAGAGACTGAGGGAGAGAGATAAATAGACACTGAGGGAGAGATAAAGAGACACTGAGGGATAGAGATAAAGAGACACTGAGGGAGAGAGATGAAGAAACACTGAGGGAGTGAGATAAAGAGATACTGAGGGAGAGAGATAAAGAGACTGAGGGAGAGAGAAAAAGAGACACAGGGAGCGAGATAAAGAGACACTTAGGGAGAGAGATAATGAGACTGAGGGAGAGAGATAAAGAAACTCTGAGGGAGAGAGATAAAGAAACTCTGAGGGAGAGCGATAAAGAGACAGTGAGGGAGCGAGATAATGAGGCTGAGGGAGGGAGATAACGAGACTGAGGGAGAGAGGTGAAAAGACACTGAGGGAGAGAGATAAAGAGCCACGGAGGGACAGAGATAAAGAGAAACTGAGGTTGAGAGGAAAAGAGACACAGAGGGAGAGAGTTAAACAGAAAGAGGGAGAGCGTTAAAGAGACTAAGGGAGAGAGATAAGGAGACACTAAGGGAGAGAGATAAAGAGACACTGAGGGAGAGTGTTAAAGAGACACAGAGGGAGAGAGATAAAGAGATACTGTGGGAGAGAGATGAAGAGACACTGAGGGTGAGAGATGAAGAGACACTGAGGGAGAGAAATAAAGAGATACTGAGGGAAGGAGATAAAGAGACACTGAGGGAGGGAGATAAAGAGACTGAGGGAGAGAGATAAAGAGACTGAGGGAGAGAGATAAAGAGATACTGAGGGAGACAGATAAAGAGACACTGAGGGAGAGAGATAAAGAGACACTGAGGGAGAGAAATAACGAGATACAGAGGTAGGGAGATAAAGAGACACTGAGGGAGAGAGATAAAGAAACTGAGGGAGAGAGACAAAGAGACAAAGGGAGAGAGATAAAGAGATACAGAGGGAGAGAGATAATGAGACACTGAGGGAGAGAGATAAAAAGACAATGAGGGAGAGAGTTAAACAGACTGAGGGAGAGAGATAAAGAGATACTGAGAGAGAGAGTTTAACAGATTGAGGGAGAGAGATAAAGAGACTGAGGGCGACAGATAAGGAGACACTGAGGGGGAGAGATAAAGAGACACTGAAGGTGAGAGATAAAGAGACACTGAAGAAGAGAGTATAAAAAGACTGAGGAAGAGAGATAAAGAGACACTGAGGGACAGAGATAAAGATATACTGAGGGAGAGATAAAGAGATACTGAGGGAGAGAGATAAAAAGACACTGAGGGAGGGAGATAAAGAGATACTGAGGGAGGGAGATAAAGAGACACTGAGGGAGAGAGATAAAGAGATACTGAGGGAGGGAGATAAAGAGATACTGAGGGAGGGAGATAAAGAGACACTGAGGGAGAGAAATAACGAGATACAGAGGTAGGGAGATAAAGAGACACTGAGGGAGAGAGATAAAGAAACTGAGGGAGAGAGACAAAGAGGCAAAGGGAGAGAGATAAAGAGATACAGAGGGAGAGAGATAATGAGACACTGAGGGAGAGAGATAAAAAGACACTGAGGGGGAGAGTTAAACAGACTGAGGGAGAGAGATAAGGTGACACTGAGGGAGAGAGATAAAGAGCGTGAGGGAGGGAGATAAAGAGACATTGAGGGAGAGAGAGAGAGAGACACAGAGGGAGAGAGCTAAAGAGATTGAGGGAGACGGATAAAGAAACATTGAGGGGGAGAGATAAAGAGAGACTGAAGGAGAGATATAAAGAGACTGAGGGAGAGAGATAAAGAGACTGAGGGAGAGAGATAAAGAGACTCAGGGAGAGGGATAAAGAGACTGAGGGAGAGAGATAAATAGACACTGAGGGAGAGATAAAGAGACACTGAGGGATAGAGATAAAGAGACACTGAGGGAGAGAGATGAAGAAACACTGAGGGAGTGAGATAAAGAGATACTGAGGGAGAGAGATAAAGAGACTGAGGGAGAGAGAAAAAGAGACACAGGGAGCGAGATAAAGAGACACTTAGGGAGAGAGATAATGAGACTGAGGGAGAGAGATAAAGAAACTCTGAGGGAGAGAGATAAAGAAACTCTGAGGGAGAGCGATAAAGAGACAGTGAGGGAGCGAGATAATGAGGCTGAGGGAGGGAGATAACGAGACTGAGGGAGAGAGGTGAAAAGACACTGAGGGAGAGAGATAAAGAGCCACGGAGGGACAGAGATAAAGAGAAACTGAGGTTGAGAGGAAAAGAGACACAGAGGGAGAGAGTTAAACAGAAAGAGGGAGAGCGTTAAAGAGACTAAGGGAGAGAGATAAGGAGACACTAAGGGAGAGAGATAAAGAGACACTGAGGGAGAGTGTTAAAGAGACACAGAGGGAGAGAGATAAAGAGATACTGTGGGAGAGAGATGAAGAGACACTGAGGGTGAGAGATGAAGAGACACTGAGGGAGAGAAATAAAGAGATACTGAGGGAAGGAGATAAAGAGACACTGAGGGAGGGAGATAAAGAGACTGAGGGAGAGAGATAAAGAGACTGAGGGAGAGAGATAAAGAGATACTGAGGGAGACAGATAAAGAGACACTGAGGGAGAGAGATAAAGAGACACTGAGGGAGAGAAATAACGAGATACAGAGGTAGGGAGATAAAGAGACACTGAGGGAGAGAGATAAAGAAACTGAGGGAGAGAGACAAAGAGACAAAGGGAGAGAGATAAAGAGACACTGAGGGAGAGAGATAAAAAGACAATGAGGGAGAGAGTTAAACAGACTGAGGGAGAGAGATAAAGAGATACTGAGGGAGAGAGTTTAACAGATTGAGGGAGAGAGATAAAGAGACTGAGGGCGACAGATAAAGAGACTGAGGGAGACAGATAAGGAGACACTGAGGGGGAGAGATAAAGAGACACTGAAGGTGAGAGATAAAGAGACACTGAAGAAGAGAGTATAAAAAGACTGAGGAAGAGAGATAAAGAGACACTGAGGGACAGAGATAAAGATATACTGAGGGAGAGATAAAGAGATACTGAGGGAGAGAGATAAAAAGACACTGAGGGAGAGAGTTAAACAGACTGATGGAGAGAGATAAAGAGATACTGAGGGAGAGAGATAAAGAGACACTGAGGGAGAGAGAAAAAGAGACACTGAGGGAGAGAGTTTAACAGACTGAGGGAGAGAGATAAAGAGACTGAGGGCGACAGATAAAGAGACTGAGGGAGACAGATAAGGAGACACTGAGGGGGAGAGATAAAGAGACTCTGAAGGTGAGAGATAAAGAGACACTGAAGAAGAGAGTATAAAAAGACTGAGGAAGAGAGATAAAGAGACACTGAGGGACAGAGATAAAGATATACTGAGGGAGAGATAAAGAGATACTGAGGGAGAGAGATAAAGAGATACTGAGGGAGGGAGAAAAAGAGATACTGAGGGAGGGAGATAAAGAGATACAGAGGGAGAGAGATAAAGGGACTGAGTGAGAGAGATAAATAGACACTGATGGAGAGAGATAAAGAGACTCTGAGGGAGAAACAAAAAGAGATATTGAGGGAGGGAGATAAAGAGACACTGAGGGAGAGAGATAACAAGTCTGAGTGGAGAGAGATGAAGAGACACTGAGGGAGAGAGATAAAGAGTGTGAGGGAGGGAGATACAGAGACACTGAGGGAGAGAGATGAAGAGACACAGAGGGAGAGAGATAAAGAGTGTGAGGGAGGGAGATAAAGACACACTGAAGGAGAGAGAGAGAGAGACACTGAAGGACAGAGATGAAGAGACTGAGGGAGAGGGATAAAGAGACTCAGGGAGAGGGATAAAGAGACTGAGGGAGAGAGATAAAGAGACTGAGGGAGAGAGATAAAGAGACACTGAGGATGAGAGAAAAAGAGACACTGAGGGAGAGAGTTTAACAGACTGAGGGAGGGAGGTAAAGACACTGAGGGAAACAGATAAAGAGACTGAGGGAGACAGATAAGGAGACACTGAGGGGGAGAGATAAAGAGACACCGAAGGAGAGAGATAAAGAGACACTGAGGGAGAGAGATAAAGAGTCACTGAGGGAGAGAGATAAAGAGTCACTGAGGGAGAGATAAAGCGACACTGAGGGAGAGAGATAAAGAGACTGAGGGAGAAATAAAGAGACTGAGGGAGAGAGATAAAGAGACTGAGGAAGAGAGATAAATAGATACTGAGGGAGGGAGATAAAGAGACACTGAGGGAGAGAGATTAAGAGACACTGAGGGAGATAGTTAAAGAGACTGAGGGAGAGAGATAAAGAAAATGAGGGAGAGAGATAAAGAGACTGAGGAAGAGAGATAAATAGATACAGAGGGAGAGAGATAAAGAGATACAGAGGGAGAGAGACAAAGAGATACTGAGGGAGGGAGATAAAGAGACACTGAGGGAGAGAGTTAAACAGACTGAGGGAGAGAGATAAGGTGACACTGAGGGAGAGAGATAAAGAGCGTGAGGGAGGGAGATAAAGAGACATTGAGGGAGAGAGAGAGAGAGACACAGAGCGAGAGAGCTAAAGAGATTGAGGGAGACGGATAAAGAAATATTGAGGGGGAGAGATAAAGAGAGACTGAAGGAGAGATATAAAGAGACTGAGGGAGAGAGATAAAGAGACTGAGGGAGAGAGATAAATAGACACTGAGGGAGAGATAAAGAGACACTGAGGGATAGAGATAAAGAGACTGAGGGAGAGAGATAGAGAGACTGAGGGAGAGAGATAAATAGACACTGAGGGAGAGAGAAAAAGAGACACTGAGGGATAGAGGTAAAGAGACACTGAGAGATAGTTAAAAAGAGAGAGAGGGAGAGAGTTAAAGAGACTGAGAAAGATAGATAAAGAGATTGAGGGAGAGAGATATAGAGATACTCAGGGAGAGAGATAAAGAGACACTGAGGGAGAGAGTTAAAGAGACTGAGGGAGAATGATAAAGATACTGAGGGAGAGAGATAAAGAGATACAGAAGGAGAGAGATAAAGAGATACAGATGGAGAGAGAAAGAGATACTGAGGGAGGGAGATAAAGAGACACTGAGGGAGAGAGATAAAGAAACTGAGGGAGAGAGACAAAGAGACAAAGGGAGAGAGATAAAGAGATACTGAGGGAGAGAGATAAAGAGACACTGGGGAGAGAGATAAAGAGACACTGAGGGAGAGAGTTAAAGAGACTGAGGGAGAGAGATAAAGAGACTGAGGGAGAGATATAAAGAGACTGAGGAAGAGAGATAAAGAGATACTGAGGGACAGAGATAAAGACATACTGAGGGACAGAGATGAAGACATACTGAGGGAGGGAGATAAAGCGACACTGAGGGAGAGAGATAAATAAACTGAGGGAGAGAGAGAAAGAGAAAAAGGGAGAGAGATAAAGAGATACTGAGGGAGAGAGATAAAGAGACACTGAGGGAGAGAGATAAAGAGACACTGAGGGAGAGAGTTAAAGAGACACTGAGGGAGAGAGATAAGAATACACTGAGGGAGAGAGATAAAGAGAGTGAGGGAGGGAGATAAAGAGACACTGAGGGAGAGAGAGAGAGACACTGAGGGAAGAGATAAAGAGATAGAGGGAGTGGGATAAAGAAACGCTGAGGGGGAGAGATAAAGAGACACTGAGGGAGAGATTTAAAGAGACTGAGGGAGAGATAAAGAGACACTGAGGGAGAGATTTAAAGAGAATGAGGGAGAGATAAAGAGACTGAGGGAGAGAGATAAAGAGACTGAGGAAGAGAGATAAAGAGATACTGAGGGAGAGAGATAAAGAGATACTAAGGGAGAGATATAAAAAAACTGAGGGAGAGAGATAAAGAGATACTGAGGGAGAGAGATAAAGAGACACTGAGGGAGAGAGATAAAGAGACACTGAGGGAGAGAGATAAAGAGACACTGAGGGAGAGAGATAAAGAGACTGAGTGAGAGAGATAAAGAGACTGAGGGAGAGAGATAAAGAGACACTGAGGGAGAGAGTGAAAGAGACTGACAGAGAGAGATAAAGAGACTGAGGGAGGGAGATAAAGAGACACTGAGGGAGAGAGATAAAGAGACACTGAGGGAGAGAGATAAAGAGACACTGAGGGAGAGAGAGAAAGAGACACTGAGGGAGAGAGATAAAGAGACACAGGGATAGAGATAAATGACACTGAGGGAGAGAGTTAAACAGACTGAGGGAGAGAGATAAAGAGACTGAGGGAGAGAGATAAGGAGACACTGAGGGAGAGAGATAAATAGACAATGAGGGAGAGAGATAAATAGACAATGAGGGAGAGAGGTGAAGAGACACAGAGGGAGAGAGTTAAACAGACTGAGGGAGAGAGTTAAAGAGACTGAGGGAGAGAATTAAGGAGACTGAGGGAGAGAGAAGGAGACACTGAGGGAGAGAGATAAAGAGACACTGAGGGAGAGAGATAAAGAGACACTGAGGGAGAGAGTTAAAGAGACTGAGGGAGAGAGATAATGAGACTGAGGGAAAGAGATAAAGAGACACTGAGGGAGAGAGATAAATAGACACTGAGTGAGAGAGTTAAAGAGACTGAGGGAGAGAGATAAAGAGACTCAGGGAGAGAGATAAAGATATACCGAGGGACAGAGATAAAGAGATACTGAGGGAGAGAGAAATAAAGAGATACTGAGGGAGAGATAAAGCGACACTGTGGGAGAGAGGTAAAGAGACTGAGTGAGAGAGATAAAGAGACACTGAGGGAGAGAGATAAATAGACACTGAGTGAGAGAGATAAAGAGACACTGAGGGAGAGAGTTAAACAGACTGAGGGAGAGAGATAAGGAGACACTGAGGGAGAGAGATAAAGAAACTGAGGGAGAGAGATAAGGAGAAAAAGGGAGAGAGATAAAGAGATACTGAGGGAGAGAGATAAAGTGACACTGAGGGAGAGAGATTAAGAGACACTGAGGGAGAGAGTTAAAGAGACTGAGGGAGAGAGATAAAGAAAATGAGGGAGAGAGATAAAGAGACTGAGGAAGAGAGATAAATAGATACAGAGGGAGAGAGATAAAGAGATACTGAGGGAGAGAGATAAAGAGATACTGAGGGAGGGAGATAAAGTGACACTGAGGGAGAGAGATAAAGAAACTGAGGGAGAGAGATAAAGAGATACTGAGGGAGGGAGATAAAGAGACACTGAGGGAGAGAGATAAAGAAACTGAGGGAGAGAGAGAAAGAGATACAGTGGGAGGGAGATAAAGAGACACTGAGGGAGAGAGAAAAAGAAACTGAGGGAGAGAGACAAAGAGACAAAGGGAGAGAGATAAAGAGATAATGAGGGAGACAGATAAAGAGACACTGAGGGAGAGAGATAAAGAGACACTGAGGGAGAGAAATAACGAGATACAGAGGTAGGGAGATAAGGAGACACTGAGGGAGAGAGATAAAGAGACTGAGGAAGAGAGATGAAGAGATACTGAGGGAGAGAGATAAAGACATACTGAGTGACAGAGATAAAGACATAGTGAGGGAGGGAGACAAAGAGACACTGAGGGAGAGAGATAAAGAAACTGAGGGAGAGAGAGAAAGAGACAAAGGGAGAGAGATAAAGAGATACTGAGGAAGTGAGATAAAGAGACACTGAGGGAGAGAGATAAAGAGACACTGAGGGAGAGAGTTAAACAGACTGAGGGAGAGAGATAAGGAGACACTGAGGGAGAGAGATAAAGAGTGTGAGGGAGGGAGATAAAGAGACACTGAGGGAGAGATTTAAAGAGAATGAGGGAGAGACAAAGAGACTGAGGGAGAGAGATAAAGAGACTGAGGAAGAGAGATAAATAGATACTGAGGGAGGGAGATAAAGAGACACTGAGGGTGAGAGATAAAGAAACTGAGGGAGAGAGATAAAGAGAAAAAGGGAGAGAGACAAAGAGATACTGAGGGAGAGAGATAAAGTGACACTGAGGGAGAGAGATTAAGAGACACTGAGGGAGAGAGTTAAAGAGACTGAGGGAGAGAGATAAAGAAAATGAGGGAGAGAGATAAAGAGACTGAGGAAGAGAGATAAATAGATACAGAGGGAGAGAGATAAAGAGATACAGAGGGAGAGAGATAAAAAGATACTGAGGGAGGGAGATAAAGAGACACTGAGGGAGGGAGATAAAGAAACTGAGGGAGAGAGAGAAAGAGATACAGAGGGAGGGAGATAAAGAGACACTGAGGGAGAGAGATAAAGAAACTGAGGGAGAGAGACAAAGAGACAAAGGGAGAGAGATAAAGAGATACTGAGGGAGACAGAAAAAGGGACACTGAGGGAGAGAGATAAAGAGACACTGAGGGAGAGAAATAACGAGATACAGAGGTAGTGAGATAAAGAGACACTGAGGGAGAGAGATAAAGAAACTGAGGGAGAGAGACAAAGAGACAAAGGGAGAGAGATAAAGAGATACAGAGGGAGAGAGATAATGAGACACTGAGGGAGAGAGATAAAAAGACACTGAGGGAGAGAGTTAAACAGACTGAGGGAGAGAGATAAGGTGACACTGAGGGAGAGAGATAAAGAGTGTGAGGGAGGGAGATAAAGAGACATTGAGGGAGAGAGAGAGAGAGACACTGAGGGAGAGAGCTAAAGAGATTGAGGGAGACGGATAAAGAAACATTGAGGGGGAGAGATAAAGAGAGACTGAAGGAGAGATATAAAGAGACTGAGGGAGAGAGATAAAGAGACTGAGGGAGAAGGATAAAGAGACTCAGGGAGAGGGATAAAGAGACTGAGGGAGAGAGATAAATAGACACTGAGGGAGAGATAAAGAGACACTGAGGGATAGAGATAAAGAGACACTGAGGGAGAGAGATGAAGAAACACTGAGGGAGAGAGATAAAGAGATACTGAGGGAGAGAGATAAAGAGACTGAGGGAGAGAGAAAAAGAGACACAGGGAGCGAGATAAAGAGACACTGAGGGAGAGAGATAATGAGACTGAGGGAGAGAGATAAAGAGACAAAGAGGGAGAGAGATAAAATGACACAGAGAAAGAGTTAAAGAGACTGAGGGAGAGAGATAAAGAGATTGAGGGAGAATGATAAAGAGACTGAGGGAGAGAGATAAAGAAATACAGAAGGAGAGAGTTAAAGAAATACTGAGGGAAAGAGATAAAGAGATACTGAGGGAGAGAGATAAAGAGCTACTGAGGGAGAGAGATGAAGAGACATTGAGGGAGAGAGATAAAGAAAACTTGAGGGAGAGAGTTAAAGAGACTGAGGGCGAGAGATAAAGAGACTGAGAGAAAGAAATAGAGATACTGATGGAGAGAGGTAAAGAGATACTGAGTGAGAAAGATAAAGAGACACTGAGGGAGAGAGATAAAGAGACCCTGAGGGAGAGAATTAAACAGACAGAGGGAGACAGTGAAGGAGACTGAGGGAGACAGATAAAGAGATGAGGGAGACAGATAAGGAGACACTGAGGAGGAGAGATAAACAGACACCGAAGGAGAGAGATAAAGAGACACTGAGGAAGAGAGTTAAAGAGACTGAGGGAGAGTGATAGACTGAGGAAGAGAGGTAAAGAGATACTGAGGGAGACAGAAAGAGACACTGAGGGAGAGAGATAAAGAAACTGAGAGAGAGAGATAAAGAGACAAAGGGAGAGAGATAAAGAGACACTGAGGGAGAGAGAGAAAGAGACACTGAGGGAGAAAGATAAAGACACACTGAGGGAGAGAGATAAACAGACTGAGGGAGTGAGATAATGAGACTGAGGGAGAGAGATAGAGAGACTGAGGGAGAGAGATAAAGAAACTCTGAGGGAGAGCGATAAAGAGACAGTGAGGGAGCGAGATAATGAGACTGAGGGAGAGAGATAACGAGACTGAGGGAGAGAGGTGAAAAGACACTGAGGTAGAGAGATAAAGAGCCACAGAGGGACGGAGATAAAGAGAAACTGAGGTTGAGAGGAAAAGAGACACTGAGGAAGAGAGTTAAACAGAAAGAGGAAGAGCGTTAAAGAGACTGAGGGAGAGAGATAAGGAGACACTAAGGGAGAGAGATAAAGAGACACTGAGGGAGATAGTTAAAGAGACTGAGGGAGAGAGATAAAGAGACTGAGGGAGAGATAAAGAGATACTGTGGGAGAGAGTTAAAGAGACTGAGGGAGAGAGATAAAGAGCTACTGAGGGTGAGAGATGAAGAGACACTGAGGGTGAGAGATGAAGAGACACTGAGGGAGAGAAATAAAGACATACTGAGGGAAGGAGATAAAGAGACACTGAGGGAGGGAGATAAAGAGACTGAGGGAGAGAGATAAAGAGACTGAGGGAGAGAGATAAAGAGATACTGATGGAGAGAGATAAAGAGATACTGAGGGAGAGAGATAAAGAGACACTGAGGGAGAGAGTTTAACAGACTGAGGGAGAGAGATAAAGAGACTGAGGGCGACAGATAAAGAGACTGAGGGAGACAGATAAGGAGACACTGAGGGGGAGAGATAAAGAGACACTGAAGGTGAGAGATAAAGAGACACTGAAGAAGAGAGTATAAAAAAGACTGAGGGAGAGAGATAAAGAGACTGAGGAAGAGAGATAAAGAGACACTGAGGGACAGAGATAAAGATATACTGAGGAGAGAGATAAAGAGATACTGAGGGAGAGAGATAAAGAGATACTGAGGGAGGGAGAAAAAGAGATAATGAGGGAGGGAGATAAAGAGATACAGAGGAAGAGAGATAAAGGGACTGAGTGAGAGAGATAAATAGACACTGAGGGAGAGAGATAAAGAGACTCTGAGGGAGAAACAAAAAGAGATACTGAGGGAGGGTGATAAAGAGACACTGAGGGAGAGAGATAACGAATCTGAGGGAGAGAGATGAAGAGACACTGAGGGAGAGATATAAAGAGACACTGAGGGACAGAGATAAAGATATACTGAGGAGAGAGATAAAGAGATACTGAGGGAGAGAGCTAAAGAGATACTGAGGGAGGGAGAAAAAGAGATACTGAGGGAGGGAGATAAAGAGATACAGAGGGAGAGAGATAAAGGGACTGAGTGAGAGAGATAAATAGACACTGATGGAGAGAGATACAGTGTGTGAGGGAGGGAGATACAGAGACACTGAGGGAGAGAGATGAAGAAACACAGAGGGAGAGAGATAAAGAGTGTGAGGGAGGGAGATAAAGAGACACTGAAGGAGAGAGAGAGAGAGACACTGAGGGAGGGAGATAAAGAGACTGAGGGAGAGAGATAAAGAGACTGAGGGAGAGAGATAAAGAGATACTGAAGGAGAGAGATAAAAAGACTGAGGGAGAGAGATAAAGAGATACTAATGGAGAGAGATAAAGAGATACTGAGGGAGAGAGATAAAGAGACACTGAGGGAGAGAGAAAAAGAGACACTGAGGGAGAGAGTTTAACAGACTGAGGGAGAGAGATAAAGAGACTGAGGGCGACAGATAAAGAGACTGAGGGAGAAAGATAAGGAGACACTGAGGGGGAGAGATAAAGAGACACTGAAGGTGAGAGATAAAGAGACACTGAAGAAGAGAGTGTAAAAAAGACTGAGGGAGAGAGATAAAGAGACTGAGGAAGAGAGATAAAGAGACACTGAGGGACAGAGATAAAGATATACTGAGGGAGGGAGAAAAAGAGATACTGAGGGAGGGAGATAAAGAGATACAGAGGGAGAGAGATAAAGGGACTGAGTGAGAGAGATAAATAGACACTGAGGGAGAGGGATAAAGAGACTGAGAGAGAGAGATAAAGAGACTGAGGGAGAGAGATAAAGAGACACTGAGGGCGACGGAAAAAAGAGACTGAGAGAGAGAGATAAAGAGACTGAGGGAGACAGATAAAGAGACATTGAGGGAGAGAGATAAAAAGAAACAGAGGGAGGGAGATAATAAGATACTGAGGGAGAGAGATAAAGAAACTGAGGGAGAGAGACAAAGGGACAAAGATAGAGAGATAAAGATATACTGAGGGAGAGAGATAAAGAGACACTGAGGGAGAGAGATAAAGAGACACTGAGGGAGAGAGATAAAGAGACACTGAGGGAGAGAGAGAAAGAGACACTGAGGGAGAGAGATAAAGAGACACAGGGATAGAGATAAATGACACTGAGGGAGAGAGTTAAACAGACTGAGGGAGAGAGATAAAGAGACTGAGGGAGAGAGATAAGGAGACACTGAGGGAGAGAGATAAATAGACAATGAGGGAGAGAGATAAAGAGACAATGAGGGAGAGGTAAAGAGACACTGAGGGAGAGAGTTAAACAGACTGAGGGAGAGAGTTAAAGAGACTGAGGGAGAGAGTTAAAGAGACTGAGGGAGAGAGAAGGAGACACTGAGGGAGAGAGATAAAGAGACACTGAGGGAGAGAGATAAAGAGACACTGAGGGAGAGAGTTAAAGAGACTGAGGGAGAGAGATAATGAGACTGAGGGAGAGAGATAAAGAGACACTGAGGCAGAGAGATAAATAGACACTGAGTGAGAGAGTTAAAGAGACTGAGGGAGAGAGATAAAGATATACCGAGGGACAGAGATAAAGAGATACTGAGGGAGAGAGATAAAGAGATACTGAGGGAGAGATAAAGCGACACTGTGGGAGAGAGATAAAGAGGCACTGAAGGAGAGGGATAAAGAGACGCTGAGGGAGAGAGAGAAAGAGACACTGAGGGAGAGAGATAAAGAGACACACGGATAGAGATAAATGACACTGAGGGAGAGAGTTAAACAGACTGAGGGAGAGAGATAAAGAGACTGAGGGAGAGAGATAAGAAGATACTGAGGGAGAGAGATAAATAGACAATGAGGGAGGGATATAAATAGACAATGAGAGAGAGAGATAAATAGACACTGAGGGAGAGAGTTAAACAGACTGAGGGAGAGAGAAGGAGACACTGAGGGAGAGAGATAAAGAGACACCGAGGGAGAGAGATAAAGAGACTGAGGGAGAGAGATAAAGAGACACTGAGGCAGAGAGATAAATAGACACTGAGTGAGAGAGTTAAAGAGACTGAGGGAGAGAGATAAAGAAAATGAGGGAGAGAGATAAAGAGACTGAGGAAGAGAGATAAATAGATACTGAGGGAGGGAGATAAAGAGACACTGAGGGAGAGAGATAAAGAAACTGAGGGAGAGAGATAAAGAGAAAAAGGGAGAGAGATAAAGAGATACTGAGGGAGAGAGATCATGAGACTGAGGGAGAGAGATAAAGAGACACTGAGGGAGAGAGATCATGAGACTGAGGGAGAGAGATCATGAGACTGAGGGAGAGAGATAAAGAGACAAAGAGGGAGAGAGATAAAGAGACACAGAGAAAGAGTTAAAGAGACTGAGGGAGAGAGATAAAGAGATTGAGGGTGAGAGATATAGTGATACTGAGGGAGAGAGATAAAGAGACACTGAGGGAGAGAGTTAAAGAGAGTGAGGGAGATAGATAAAGAGACTGAGGGAGAGAGATAAAGAAATACAGAAGGAGAGAGTTAAAGAAATACTGAGGGAAAGAGATAAAGAGATACTGAGGGAGAGAGATAAAGAGCTACTGAGGGAGAGAGATGAAGAGACATTGAGGGAGAGAGATAAAGATAACTTGAGGGAGAGAGTTAAAGAGACGGAGGGCGAGAGATAAAGAGACTGAGAGAAAGAAATAGAGATACTGATGGAGAGAGGTAAAGAGATACTGAGTGAGAAAGATAAAGAGACACTGAGGAAGAGAGATAAAAAAACTGAGGGAGAGAGATAAAGAGAAAAAGGGAGAGAGATAAAGAGATACTGAGGGAGAGAGATAAAGTGACACTGAGGGAGAGAGATTAAGAGACACTGAGGGAGAGAGTTAAAGAGACTGAGGGAGAGAGATAAAGAAAATGAGGGAGAGAGATAAAGAGACTGAGGAAGAGAGATAAATAGATACAGAGGGAGAGAGATAAAGAGATACAGAGGGAGAGAGATAAAGAGATACTGAGGGAGGGAGATAAAGAAACTGAGGGAGAGGGAGAAAGAGATACAGAGCGAGGGAGATAAAGAGACACTGAGGGAGAGAGATAAAGAAACTGAGGGAGAGAGACAAAGAGACAAAGGGAGAGAGATAAAGAGATACTGAGGGAGACAGATAAAGAGACACTGAGGGAGAGAGATAAAGAGACACTGAGGGAGAGAAATAACGAGATACAGAGGTAGGGAGATAAAGAGACACTGAGGGAGAGAGATAAAGAAACTGAGGGAGAGAGACAAAGAGACAAAGGGAGAGAGATAAAGAGATACAGAGGGAGAGAGATAAAAAGACACTGAGGGAGAGAGTTAGACTGAGGGAGAGAGATAAGGTGACACTGAGGGAGAGAGATAAAGAGTGTGAGGGAGGGAGATAAAGAGACATTGAGGGAGAGAGAGAGAGAGACACTGAGGGAGAGAGCTAAAGAGATTGAGGGAGACGGATAAAGAAACATTGAGGGGGAGAGATAAAGAGAGACTGAAGGAGAGATATAAAGAGACTGAGGGAGAGAGATAAAGAGACTGAGGGAGAGGGATAAAGAGACTCAGGGAGAGGGATAAAGAGACTGAGGGAGAGAGATAAATAGACACTGAGGGAGAGATAAAGAGACACTGAGGGATAGAGATAAAGAGACACTGAGGGAGAGAGATGAAGAAACACTGAGGGAGAGAGATAAAGAGATACTGAGGGAGAGAGATAAAGAGACTGAGGGAGAGAGAAAAAGAGACACAGGGAGCGAGATAAAGAGACACTGAGGGAGAGAGATAATGAGACTGAGGGAGAGAGATAAAGAGACAAAGAGGGAGAGAGATAAAATGACACAGAGAAAGAGTTAAAGAGACTGAGGGAGAGAGATAGAGAAATACAGAAGGAGAGAGTTAAAGAAATACTGAGGGAAAGAGATAAAGAGATACTGAGGGAGAGAGATAAAGAGCTACTGAGGGAGAGAGATGAAGAGACATTGAGGGAGAGAGATAAAGAAAACTTGAGGGAGAGAGTTAAAGAGACTGAGGGCGAGAGATAAAGAGACTGAGAGAAAGAAATAGACATACTGATGGAGAGAGGTAAAGAGATACTGAGTGAGAAAGATAAAGAGACACTGAGGGAGAGAGATAAAGAGACCCTGAGGGAGAGAATTAAACAGACAGAGG